>NC_065528.1:22828783-22915736 GCF_006386435.1 Epinephelus moara
TATCTTAGTTACAACATGATTGAGCTAGCAAAGCAGTTTTGTGTTGCTATGTGTGGTATTTATTCAGTTTTGGGAAATCACGATGTCTAGAAAGCATCAGTGGCTGCAGCTGACAGGGACAGCTAACAGCAGCAGCAAAGCTAACATCAGGACGTCATCTGTTAAAAGCCTCCCGTTGTCGGATACGACATGAAACTACTCCAGTTAGCTCAATAATGTAACTAAGACTAAGACTGGAAAAAATATTTTCTTCACGGATGAGCACACGTTTGATAAAACGGAGTTAAATATCTCGGCATCCATTTTCAAGCTCTCTGTGTGTTTGTTTCCTTGTGGACGAGAAAGGGAGGAGCGCACATTTCCGAGAAGGCGTGTCCTTTTCAAAAATGCAAGAGGTGTTGCTTTGTTGCCGGCCGTTTTCGCCGGTGTGTTAAACACACTTTAGAAAGGAGTGTCCCCAGACTATCAGAAGGCGGAGATCTCTGATTGTCTGGTGGCAAGACTAATTAGAGATTTACCCCTAAACCTCCATTTACAATCTTTGTAATACACGTTTTAAATTTTGTCTCCATCTGCAACCAGGAAATGGAAGTGGCTTGAAGATTTTAAAGCGCTCAATGATTTTTGAGGCAGGATAAGGCCTCTCCTGTTTAATCGCTAAAACGACAAAAAGAGGAAGCTGCTATTTCCGTTATGAACGAGATGGTGAACGCAGCTGGCTCAATATCTTGAGAACTCTTTCCTGCCAAATTTGAGTCTAGAAATCCTGAAGTTCCAGTCTCTTTTCCACAACTTAAAGATGCAACCATTCAAGATGTACCCAGTGACCACATAAGGGTTGCTTTCCATTACGGAAACATGTGCTCCCTCTCTGAGGTGACCTGGAAATTGTTCCCCACCCCTCTACCATCATGGAGGATCTTCAGATCCCTTAAATGCACCACGAGGAGACAATGAGCAAGGAGACAGGACGCTTCTGGAGGATCTTAGAGTGAGGAAACACGGGTTTATCCTCCACAGTAGTCTTTTATCAAGTGTTGTGACGAACAAATGCCGCACCTCCACATGTGGCACAGGAATCAACGTCACTTAAGACTGACGTTATGGAACCAAGGGTTTCCTCATGTGGCAGCTTTGGCTCCTCCATCCTTGCATCTCTCTCTTGAACTAAGACATGAGGAAGAGATGCCAGCAGGGGAAGCGAGACGACATGTTGGAGTGACGAAAAGCACCAGAAGAACTTGTGAGATCCAGGATCTGGACATCTTGTGGAAAAAGTAAGTCCCTTTACATCTTGAGAGGGAAACTGGCCAGAAGGATGCACCGACACCGACAGCTTGGCACCTTCACCTCGTCCTTTCACCTGATGAGACATGACGTCAGCGTTGTACCACATTCTCCTCCTTGGCCCAGGTCTTCTCTACACATCAGTGAGCTGCGGGCCGATCCTTTAAGGAGTGAGGCGTTCTCTTTTCCTGGGGTGGTAAACCTCACGATGTGATAGGTACTGCTTTCCACCATCGACACATTTAAGCTCCTCAGCTCATGTTCACTCTGCACTGATCTCCAACATTAATTTCCTATGAATTTGGTTTCTGAGAAGGAAAATACATGTTAAATAACTTAAATATGATCTTTTCCTGATGTAGAAGACGACATTGCATTTAGGTGAAACAGTTTCCTCAATTTATCTGACTGCTGTGGTGCAGTGAGAACACATGCCTCTACCTTTGTGACCACCTGGAAACACACTACAAATGATTTAATTGAATCCACCTCTACTTCTGATAAAATCATACCCAAAATGTTGTCACAATTTGAAATTAAGACAAACTGTAATATCAGTGAGCTTTATCCAGAAACAGAGGCAACATGCTCTCTAACATAAGAGCTGGAGGAACTGATTTTACAGTTCCAGCCGGTCATTTTAATCACCTTCGGACAAATAAGATTGAAACCTTTGTTCCTACCTTTTATCTACTATAACTCAAGTACAGAGTTTCATTCAGAAAACCACAGCAGCAGCAATAAATCTCCAACATCCAGTGTAGATATTTCAAAACTTCATCAGCTTCTAACATGTTCAAATCTACACGAAAGCTCTAAAATGTTGCACAAAGCAGATAAACCACGAATACACACCAAGAACATCCACACCCTGTCCAGTAGTGAAACAGTGATAAAGCCTGAATGAAAAACTGAGCTAATCTCTCAACTAGACCTGAATTTGTCAAGAAATTAACAATAAAACGCAAGTTTCTACCTTTTGAGTACCTCTGTTTCACTCAAAATGTCCTACAGTAAGTATAAGACACTCAGTTACCACGAGCCAGCCACCACATACACCAGTGCACCTTACTGTATGAAGAAGCCAGTGACCGTGTGACGACAGTGATACAGGTAGATGCTTTCAACGCCACATGCCACACCCTAATTATAACAAAATAACTCCCTGCTAAGCTGCCACCTCAAAGTGTACACTGCAAAAGGTTTGGGCCGGGGAAACTCAACTCTTGCAAAAAGACAGACCAAGGGCCAATTAACAAACAAAAGTTTATATTTTTATTAGTAAATGTAATACATAAATTGCCTTTTTTTTAACCTTTGGATGTTTGCTGTCCTCACTTGTCTTTGCCAAAAGGTAAATCCAGTTGCAAAAGCCTCATGAAGATCAGGTGTACACAGGGGCGTTTCTAGGATTTGAAAGCATTTGGGGCTTAGCCTGAATCTGGGGGGTCCAGGGGGACCGTTTTTGGATAAACAAGCTCAATTTTGATGCTTTCTCATGCACTCTGGCACCTTACATTCAAAGTAAGGTAAGAAAAAATTCTAATGTGAATTAATTTAATTAGAAAATGATCATCAGGCCACCCGGCACCATTTTGCAGGGCCGTAAGTTTAGTTTCCCTGGTCCAGGCCCTAAATCATACCTCAAAGAGGGCTGCATATGAGATGGTGTAAAGGGGCATTTCACATAAAGCCTTCATTTAATCTCATTTCAACATTTCTTTCAACAAAATACAACATTTTCCGACAGTCCTTAGCCATTGCTATCACCACTTTTACATACAGATTTAAATTTATGACCATTGGCGTGCTACTCATCGCCATCACAACTTTTTCTCTCCTAACAAGAAAATGACAGAATTCATCATGTCAGCCAGCTCATGTTTCCTCACGTCAGTTTCCAGAAACTTAAACAGATCAAGTGTGTTGTTTAGGTAATCCATTAAGTGCAAGCAATTAATTTGGTACCTAAATTTCATAGCTGCTGAGTTGCCTTGCAGTGACAAGTGTGAACATGGGGGAATCTTCCAGAGAATAACATTACACATGCAATCTTTTGTCACAACCTGCACCAATCACCATTACAACAAATTATTTGCATCTGAAATATTTTTCTGGTCTCAAGATATTCCAGAAATCAGCATCAGAATTAAAGATCCAGCTGAGCTCTGATCAAATCTAGAAAAAAAGGGGCAAAATCCTGCATCAGACACCAAACTGCGAGTGTAAACCCACCCAACGCGCAGGCCTACATCATGAAATTTCACGCTCCAGTAAAGAACAAGTTCATAAAAGAGGTTTTTTTTTTTAAAGGAGGCGTGCACAGCACACGACCACATCTGGACGACGGGGGCCTATGCGTGTATATGGGTGTTACGTCAAGCCCAGGGCGGATAGGGACCAGCAGACTGGACCATCTGCACACGTAGGCATCTGCCACACTTACCTCACCACATGCGTCATATGTGAGGGGGGAAAAAAAGTGTCACATCCCCTACTGCTCTTTCTCTAAATGTGTCCTACATTGTCCCACATTCGGCGCACTTGTGTGTGTTTGTGTGCCTCGCAAAGGGGCTCCCAGTGATCTTATTTTCGCAGTGTCACTTCCACAGGGCCCCCGTATAGAAGTTGCAGAGGTGGGTCCACCTTTTACAGCAAAGCACGAGAGCATTGCATGGCAGATGTAGATGTGGAGTAGAGCGCTCTCCGTGGTCCTGTAACACACTGTGAGCTGTCCGTGGTGCTCAAAGCAGCTCTGGTGAACGCCCTGCACTGGAGCCCAGTTTGTGGAGAGAAGGGGGAAAGTGGGAGTTGGTGAAAAGGAAAATGGTTAAATGATAGAAAGAATCCAAAGTAGAAACAAAAAATTAGAATTCACAATATTGTCTCTTTTTGGGGGGGCGTCACGACGGGGTGTGCAGTGTGAGGATGGATTGATCGTGCATGAATTGGCACTTGTTGCCATTGAAAGCCTGCCGAGTGGGCAATATGTGTGCGTGCGTGCGCGCGTGCACAAGCTGGATCGGGTCTAATCTTCGCTATTCTACGCTAGGAGAAGTACTTCTTCTAGGCTCCACGCGCACGACTGCCCCCCCATCACACACACACACACACACACACACACACACCAAAGTAGCCTCTTGGCAAATGATGATCAACCAGCTCTATACATAGCTCAATGTTAATGAAACTCACCGGATTCGTTTACTGTCCCAAAAAATAAAATAAGATGTAAGATGCAAGTGGTCCTCTCTAACACTCTCAAAGATCACGGTTAGTCTTTTAAAAATCGCACTGAGCTGTATCCCCCCTCAGCTGCACACTCTCTCCCCAGCGGTGAATATACATCGATGGATGCAGGATTTGTATTGCATCGGTGCAACATGAGGGGCTGGAGACGGAGCACGTCCACCGCTGCGGTTAATGATACACAATTGCAACTCAGTGGAAGTCAACACTTTTTAGTTGAATATTTTTTCTTTCTTTCTGTCTTCCTCTCCCTCCTCCTCCTCCTCCTCCTCTATCATCACACATCAACACGTCTCTCCGGAGAAAACACTGGCCACTCACGCTTCACCGTCAAAACTCGGGGCATGGATTTCTCAATGGCTCTCTATATGGCAACACACAGTCTATAAGCCACGGACGCAGAATGGCAGCTTGTTGTGGTACTCACTTCAACAATAAGCAAAGAAATAATGATAAGAAGAAATAGAAAGGGCTCACCCAGTCATCACGGATCCGAGGACGCGTGCATCATTTTCCTCTTGCCCCCTCTTTTTTCCCTCCAATAATCCCTGGGAATTTGAACGGCACCCATTGATATGCAGCAGTAGGGTCCCCCCCTCCTCCCCTCCATCACCACCACCACCACCACCACCCCTCCACCTCCACCCTCTCACCCTCCCCTCCATCCTCTCTCTTCCCAGACGTCAGTCGCATTGCCTTCCCCATTAATTCCGCTCTGTATTTATTTTATTTCTTGTTGCATTTTTCCCCCCTTCATCTTAATCCATTTTGTCCTCCTCCCTCCTCTCTGGAAAATGCTGCAAAACCTCTAATGGAAGCCACTCAATTCCTCCAGTCTGCTTCTTGCTGGTGACCTGCATTGACGTCATTGCGTCATTAGGTTTCCCCTGGAAACACGGGAGAGCCAAAAATAGAAACACATTAATTCAAACCCCAGGCTGGGGGGAGGGGGTTGGGGTAGGGGGTAGTTGGGGGCTGTTTTTGGCGACTATTTCTTTCTATCAATCCATAATCTTCTGACCCCCCCCCTTTCATCACCCCCCCCCCCCCCCCGGACACACACACACTCACAAATACACACCCCTTTCTCTTTGGTTTCCCTTCCCTGCTTACGGAGCTCCACTAACACTGTCATTACAACCATAAGGAAATATCTTTTTGTCACAGGGTGTTTAAAATATAACTGGTAGTGACATATTTCAAAATGTGTTTATGTTAATTTTAGCATCATTTTGCTCCTGTTTATAAATTACATTTTTTTATATTTCTGTGTCATTGTGAGATTTTAGGGACATTAATGTACCTTAAGGTTATTTTAATCAGCACAGAGCCCCATTTTTTTAAAGCACATGGTATTAAAGGTCCAGTGTGGAAAATGTAGGGGCATCTATTGGCAAAAATAGTATATAACATTTATAACAATGTGTTCAATAGTTTATGATCACCTGAAAATAAGAGACATTGTGTTTTCGTTAGCCTAGAATGAGTCGTTTATATCTACATACGGAGCGGGTCTTCTTCCATGGAGTCCGCCATTTTGTTTTAGAAGTTCATTCTCACCCCCACTCGTCAAATACTGCTGCTTTGTTGATGATTTTTGTGGCAGATTCCGATGTATAGAGGCACCTTTCGCAACGATATGAGACACACCGAGTGGCAGCTATTTCTGAAGCTGCCAGCCACAATTGAACTCTTCAAATACTGCAACTTTATCAATGGATATTTGCGTCAGACCCTGACACACCAAGGCACTCCATACAGCAGTATGATGCGCACCAGGCAGTGGCTTTTTCTTGGAAACTACCATAGTATAAAGAGTGAGAAAGTCCATATAGGACAAGGGAGGTGGGAGGGGAGGTGAATGGGTCAAACAAACACCGGACTTTCACCCGGGAGCCCACTGTTTGTTTTCCATGTGAAACTACAACCCGGTCTCACTCCAAAGTCGTCAAAATCTGGCACTTGGGCAGTGACCTCTGGGGTCAGACACAAATGGATAAAGCCATTCTTTACGTTGGCATATAAGCGATCGATCACTGTTATGGTTTAATGGCAGCCGGCAGCATCAGGGGGAAACATAGTGGGACAAGAACGAAAGCTAAGGCGGCAAAAGTCCAAGTAGGGCGGGTGGGATGTGTGCTGGATGGGTCCAGCAAATACTGACTTTCACCCCAGAAAGCGAGAAATTATAAAGACAAACCCTGTTCTTTTTTCTAAACCCAACCACATGTTACTTGTTGAAGAAAATAAAACATCAATTTGTGGTGTTGTACCAAAATAGTGCACTTATTTTGAAAGAGACTGTATGTAAACGAATTTCCTGTGAAAACGTAAGTGTATTTTAAAAGAAGACAATGCATGTAACTGGCAGAGCTTGAACCAATGCACCCAGGGTACCTTGCACGTTGTATCTGGACATGGAAAGTCCATGACCAAACGTCAATATCTGATGAGGTCGGAGTAGGAATGTGTTGAACCAAGAGTCAACAGAGTTATTTGAATAACAATATTAATTGCTAGCATGTTCAGCATGCCACACTAGTAACGTGACACAACATTACGTTACCGACTGTACTTATTTTAAGCCATCCATGTTTATTCTAAACCTAACTACGTGTTTTTGTTGCCTTAACCTAAAGAATAAAACGTAAGAACAAAATGTTTTACCTAGGTAGTAAGTTTATTTTGAAAAATAAGCGGAAACTGTACACTTCCTGTAAAAACGGAAGTGTATTTTGAAAAGACAATGCATGTAACAAGAGTCAATTGAGCCACCATGAACTTTAAAAACTGGTGCAGGACGGTACATAGTGCGTCATATTTTGATGTGTAGGTCCACTGACAAGTAGCGGTATTTGATGAGTTGGGATGAGAACAGGTCGTTTCTACAGTAATTCAGACTCAAGATAGGGCCATTGGCGTTTTTTGTTGGCCACCAATATATCATCTTCTACATTATCATGCCACTGGCACCCATTTGTGATCTTTAAATGACATTATCATAGTTTATGCTTTGATGATAGCATTTTGCTGACATTCATCAACCATAAGAGTATGCACTCTTAAAGGGTCAGTTCACCCCTGAAATCAAAACACATTTTCCGTCTTATCTGCTGTATTTATCACTGTACATTGTTTTGGTGTGAGTTGCTGAGTGTAGATATCAGGCATAGAGATGTCTGCCTTCTCTTCAATATAACAGAACTAGATGGCACTGGTCAAAGCGCAAAAAAATACATTTGAAAAACTCAACAGCAATGTCTCGTTCCAGAAATCATGACCTGATTACTCAAGATAATCCACAGACCTTGTTGTGAGCAGTCTCATGTTGGAACTATTTTCTTTCTACCAAACTACACCCACCAACTGTGTCACCACATCAAAGGAAGCATGCATCTTCTCATGGACAAGAGGCTTGTGCTCATGACAGCATGAAATTAATGGCGTCCTCCTCGGCTGAGCTGTAACGTTAGCTAGCTCAGTGGTGCTAGGTGAGCTAGTAGTAGATGCACGCTTCCTTCTGCACAGTGATATGGTCGGCAGGTGTAGTTCGGCAGAAAGAAAATAGTTCTTACATTAAACTGCTGACAATGAGGTATGTGGATTATCTTGAGTAACCAGGTCATGATTTCTGGAAAAAGACATTGCTATTACTGCTGTATTGAAGAGAAGGCAGACATCTCTACAGCCGATATCTCCAACACTCGGCAACTCACACCAAAACAATCTAGACTGATAAATAGCACTACAGGTAAGAGGAAAAATGTGTACTTTTAATTTTAGGCTAAACCGTCCCTTAAATAGAGAGACTTCTGTACTAGCACCACCACTGAAAACATGGCCTGATTAACCTGCTTGGGGGCCCAGGGCCAGAAGTTAGTTGGTGGGCCCCATTAACCCTCTTTCTCTGGCTTTTTGTGCAAAGTTCTGTACTACCTGGCCCCAAGGTTTTCTGTGTGGTGATCTAATTAGTTAATTAGTCTCAAAACTAGAACTTTGACATGGGGAGACAGGGTCTCAGGATTAGAAAATAAAGCAGGACCCTTGTTGTTGATACTGTGCTTTAATGGTGCATATTCCAGAAAAAAAATCAATTGGATTATCAAAAACCAGTTGACTTGAGTTAGTTTCCCACTTTGCCCAATTGGTCATTGAGCCTTGGAGAATTGTTCTATAGCACTGTGCACACAGTAGAGTGGTTAGAAGGAACCTGATCTGGAACTAGAGCACTGCCGATTTTCTTTTTTTTTAAACCACATAATCAAGACGTTTTTGTTTCCCGTGACACTGAGTGCAGGTCGAATCAAAATCAGATATGCAGTTGTAGGTAACTAAACATCTGGTAGAATCACAAACCAGCAGTATCACGATTTAAAAAGCACGCATTTGCAAAAGCTGTGACCATGTACGTACATGCGTCCACGTGTCGCTTCTCTTTGCCAGTTGGCATAAAGAGTTGATCATCTGTCCTCTGGCTTATGACCAATCTTTCCACAAATCTTCGGCAAGTCTGTGAATCCATTTGGAAGTTGTGTGCCTATGTGTCCCCTCCATTCAAGCCAATTGGTATCAACACAAACTCCCAACTTTACAAACACACACAGACACACACTTGACCTCCATGCCAAATTTCAGCCTCCTAGGGCAAAAACTGTGGCCATGAAAGGTCGGAGAAATTTTTGTGGACTGACCAACTGACCAACCAAAGTGAAATATAGAGCTGGTAACAGCTAAAAATATAACCATTGACGGCGCCAAGCTCTAATTGTTATATGTACACTTATTGTATATTAATTTTTTTTTACCTCTTTTTGACTATTGGGGAAACAAAATGTGGATAAATTATAAATGGTGTGATCAAAACACAAGTAAACGTTTTTTTTCGTAATCAATTAATAATGCCCACCTCCATGCCATGCTCTCAATAAGAACCAGACTGTATCTTCATCATTTTATCAGTCATTCCCAAAAAAGTATAAATGGAAAAATTGGAGGACAGTAAAAAAGCTCCTACAAAGAAAATGTAATGCTGTAATGCTGATCTTCAGAGAACGAGTAATGATTAGCTTCTTCATCCAGGCAATGGCATAGGTTTTGTTTCAACACTGTGAGGACACACGTATAAAACTGGGGGATAAGGGTCCTCCCCCAGGAAACTGTGAGCACCAAACACTTAATTGTCAAAGTCAAACACTGTTCATCTGTGCGCACTGTGATGACACACAGCTGGTTGAATATCAGCAAAGTTTCCCTGCTTCCCTTCACTGGTTCCTGTACAGCAGGGTCTGTCGTTTTTCACTGTTATGATCATTAAAAAGCAAAAGCAGCATGTGTATACATTCAGTAGGCTATATCTTCAGTAGCTAGCTAGCTAACCCTACACTTTTCAGGGTTTGTTTTTGGTTTTGGAACAGGGAAGAAACGTATATCTTTTTCCAACCTCTCCAGGTAATGAGTATCATTAACACACGATGTGCCCCAGGCACAACATTTAGCTCCAAATCCACAAAACCAGCCTGAAAATGAAGGAAATCTGAAACGACTGCATTAGAGTCAATGGAGCACAGCTGAGTTGTTGTCGGACCCTGGTCTGAGCTAACTAGATGCTACGTTATGATTGGCCAGTCTGCATCCAGCATCAGTTTATGGTGTCTTTAATTTCGTCAAAATAAAAATATATGTGTTTGTTGTAAATATTGAGGGGGATGTGTCACTTGCGTCCCCCCCTGAAATCTACGTCAATGCATTCAGAATCTAGGACCTATAGTTAGCTTCCCAAAACCCTCAATAGAAAGATTAGCAGCATCTTAAATTCTGTATAGCCAATGATTTGTGAATAAAAAAAGGTATGAAACTATGGTCAAAACTCAGTGATCATAAGGTAAATATCCCCAGTATGAGTCAATGTTATGCTTTCAGATAATACTTCAGTTTCTTTTCTTTTAAATAATGTACACTGCTCTTATACTATGATGTTAAAATGAGCAACACATACAGTGTGTCATAGGTTGGCTGGATAAAATGTCTGACCTAAAGCAGCAATGATGAAGCCACTAGTTTGACTTTCTGCAGTTATTTAATCACTTTATCTCAAGGGAAGTCAGATGAGCTGTAAAAAGATGGCAAAGTAAATGTAGCAGTTCTATAGTATTCATTCATTGTTCTTTCATTCATGCAGTCATTCATGTAGTTCTCTTCTTAATCCATTCACATATCCAGGGCAGCCACCTTTCCAGTGACGCAGGGCCCTCCTCCCATTTAATCGCTTTAGCTTCATCTATCTGCTGTGATGTTCGAGATCAAGTGACATACGGCGCCGCGCGCACCCCCCCCTCCAATGCCCCGCCACCGGGCGTGCACCACCGCTCACAAACAGGCACGTGTTCGTGCGCACACGCTCCAGCCTCGTGACACCCGGGTGGAAGCACGCGCGCTGGAACATGAGTGGTGATGCTGCATTCACGCTGTGGCCTTAAAGAAAGGAAGGAGGGGGAAACTCTGGCAGCATCAGCATCGCGAGATGATAGTGGACCGCAGTGGCAAACTGCCAGTGGTTGTCAAGGTGATTTCCCTAAACAAGTAACTCTACCGCCCACAAATCATGTGTGACTGTTCATTTTTAATATTGTGAATATTATTTGCTTGGATTATTACTTCAGGCTTTTTATTGTGTCTCAAATCCACAGTACAACAGTTGTTACCAAACTCACCTTAACCCTACAGGCTGCAAGAATACACCTGTGGAAAGTTTTTCCTGGACTTAATTTTTGTCAAACATTTCACCTATTAATAACTGGTGAGGACAAATTAAATAATAATCATCAGAACACAAATAAAGTAAATGATAGGTAAAAACAACCCAAAGCTATTTCTGTGTGTGTGTTTTCTATGGAAGTCTCAGGCATTTGTTTGAGAAATAAAACTGCCCTGTTTTTCTGATTTAAAATGATTATTATCTCAAAATCCTGGGAAAAGTTTTAATTAAAAAAAACCTGCAATGTTTTTCCTGATTTTTTAATTTAATTTAATTTAATGTTACTTTATTTTAATTTGTTTTATTTTATTGGTTTTGGATTTTAACCAGTCAAATTCTCAATTTCCTGAATTCAGAAAAAACAATATCAGATATCACTTTTCTTACAATTCTGAATTATGCTAATAATCTCATTAATTCAGAAAAACGGGGCAGATATTTTTTCCAAGAAAACTTTCTTATAATTCTGAGATTATAATCTGCATCGGCAGATTTTTTCTCGAGTGAATAAATTATGTTTCTGTAGTTTTCATAATACAATTTTTTTTTCACCTGAGAAATTAGATATTATAACCAATCAGATATTCCTCTAGCTGCATAAGGAAGAGTGAAGATTGTTTTGAGTATCCAGTCCCAAAATCGTCTTTATTTTCTCTTGGATTATTCTATTGAAATTGAACAGGACTCCAGACTCCAGAAGTGTTGGCAATATTACACATTAAACAAAAGTTGTAACCAGTCCTATTTTCTCTTGTATAAAAGCAACCTTTCTCTCCTCCCTATGGACCATAGCGCCCTCTCCACAAACACAGTGTTACTCAAGGGGACAATGTATATTCCTGCAAAGCCCTCTTTTACCAAGATGACCTCATCATTATCTGCACCTGACCATGTCAGGTTCACATCATTTGGAAGTCCCCCTTGTCCTATCAGCCTATCAGCACCTGTTGTAACTTTCTGCTGACTATTTCTCAAATGGCAAGCCAATAGTGGGACTATTAAAATGACCCTAATGTCCCGAGGCATGATCATTTTCTTTTTATATGGGCCTTTCATTGGGGAGGCACTGGTATGACTAAGCAGGTGATAGCTCTGAGCGAACTCAAGAGGTGTTGTGCAGCACCATTCTAATGGAGACTGATGGAATGATGCATGTCCTTCAACACTAGAAACAACTTCTACATCAACCTACGTCAGCAGGTACACGGGAGTTCCTGTTTATAAGAGCTGGTGTGTGAAAGTGTTCAGCACCTGTGGAGCCAGGTGTGTACTCTCATAAGGCCCTTTACATTTCTGCTGATAAAAATCACAGATAATGATCAGATTAAACTAAATTCAGACACGCTCCTCCACTTCTGCTTTGGTTTGACTTTGGATAAAAGGTTCTCTCTCCTCAGAATTGTTACAAACTGTATGGTTCGCTTTGAGCTTAGAGGGAGAAACACCTTCACCAGTTTTCCAGTGTGGTTTTGGTACAGTTCCAAGATAACCATGAAACTTTTATAAGTTCGTTGGTACGGACCAAGAAGAGACTCAAAATGACCACAAAAAGATGACTACAAAAGACTAAGACTACAAAAAGGGGTAAAACAAACATAGAGACACAAAACCACAAAAGATGCTTAGCAACTACAAAGGGGCACACCACAATGTATGTGTTTCTTGCTCCTCTTTAGAAGAGATGGTGGGGCCTTTTGCATATCTGTACCCAGGAGGCCGTTGTCTCATATTCCCATGCATTTAACATGCAAAATTGTATTTAAAAATTAAAATATATACTGCCATATCAAAGCGCTACATAGACAAATATAAACCCTATTCAGTGTAAATTATGAACCGATCATTTTTATACAACGTATGATAGGTTAATTGCTTAATTGTATAATGCAGTAGCTTACACCTATGGAAGCATCTGCAACTGTAAGGTTTCTCCAGTCATGCTCCTCTTTTGCTCTGTCACAGGTGTGTCTACCTGGAGAGGAAAGTGCAATCCTTTTTCATTTGGGTGAAACGACCCTTTAAGCTAAGGTTCATGAGGACCAATGGGCCTTTTTCACAGCAGACATTTTCACTTGTCTTAAAAGCACAGGTGAAATTGACAACATTAAGAATGGCTGAGTTCAATTTAGTGTCCCAGTAAGCTAGTAACAGTTTGCCAACATGGACAATACCAGGGTCTCCCCTAAGCAAATCCGTCAGTAGTGTAATTGAACACACCTGTGCTGCTCCTACTCTGACGTGTCAAAATGTCTGCCGTGAAACCTAACGTCACTCAGAACACAATTAACGTCACCAGCAACGTAAATGACGAGGCGAATATCAGAATAAGGTGAACGATTAATTTCCAGCATAATTTCATCGCCATAAAATAATTAGTTTAAGAAGGTTCGTTTGTTTAACCTTAAAGTCGGCTACATGCTATTTACTGTTTATACTAGGCTATTTAGCATGCAGTGTCGCCATTTTAGCTATCTTTAGCGAACCGTTGGCTAGACTTGTTAGCCAAGTTAGCATTACCTGAAAACCAATTTAGAGTTGATGCTAGCTATATGCTACCGCAACGCCAAAGCAAACAAACGTTTGTTGTTAGCTAAAAGTGCTGGGTAATAGTAGCCGCGACAGCTAACTCCTTGTCAAACGGTATACGTTGCAGATGTGTGATTTAACTTATTTTGAATAAATTACTACGTTAGTTATAAGCTACTGCAACGCGGCTCGAAGCTAAATACAAGTTTAACGTTAGCTAAAAGTGGTAGCCAATTAGCCGCGTCAGCTAACTGCTAGCCGTACGTTTAATGCAAGCTAAAAGTGCTAGCTAATTAGCCGCACCTGCTGCCTGCTAGCCAAAAGGCACTGCAGCTGTATGATGCAGATGTTGCGGTGATTTTACTTGTTGTGAATAAGATGCTAAATTTCCTGTACAGTTATTTGAATGTGTCACATTTATGGTCAGCCATAATATTATGCAACTAATTAGCCAATGATTTAATTACTTGTCATTATTTATTATTTCAGGTGATGACTTCTACACCCCTTTCCCCATGCCTGAGAATGGTGGACATGGATGGATTCTGCCTGATGACTGCAACCCTAAAGCAGGCATGCAACCTGGATGACCACTCTGCAAAACGTTCATGGAGGACATGCCTTGGCAACAAGTGGAAATTTCAGGTATGCCGCTCCTTGCTTTTGCTTCCATAGTGTCAGCAATGTAAATATTAGGGAACTTTTTGCAGCTCCTTGTAATCTAGCCTACGTTTCAAGTTCATGTGACCTGGTAGGTCAATGGTTTCACTGCATGAGATGAAATATCATCATACTGTATGCTGCTGTCATTCTTGCTGTAGCTTTTAAGTGCAGCTTTCGGGTTTAATGTCTGTTTGGCAGCCAACCTCCATGCTGCAATACAATAGTAGTGTAGTTGCACGGTAATTTGATGGTGCAGTTTGAGTGTGTTTTACCAGTAATATTGTATCATTTGCATTTTATGTGGTATTACCATTGTACTTGGATATTCTTCAGCTCCAAGACCTACAGCCAGTGTTTACATGTGCATTATCCTACTGGCCCCACCTTCCCTGAATTATGATGCATTTATTGTTAAAATTAGATGGGTTGGGGCAACTTGTCAGTATCACTGACTCTTATGTCTCTTTTTGGAGTGCCTCATATTGTCTTTCTGTGATAAGAATTGTTAATATATTGCACTGCTCTGTTGTATTTCATGTGCCGATTCCTGGCTGACTGGAGAGTTTAAACATTGAGGTTGTTGTTTTCATAACACTGATGATGATGGTGATGGCTGTCAACAAGATGACTAGATGATATACTGCATGTGTGCTTGGTGGTCAGACATCAGGGGCGGCCTAAAAGCAGAGGCTACAAAGACAAAATATTGTTTTTGGTAGTTTTTTTTTAAAGAATTTTACTGATTGGATACTCAGCTCTTGAGTTTACTGTTTTGGTGTAGCTTTCTGCTGTCTACAGCCCGGCCTAGATGAGATATGAACACATTGCTCTAGACTAGAGGAGGGGACATGGGCATTAAAAAACCTCCCAAATGTAACTGTGGTCTTGACTTAAAGCAGTCCTCATCACAGCAAATGAACACGCACAATTGAGTTTCCCTTTATTGTGCCTTTTTAAATATGGATAATATTTAATTATTGATGGCAGTGTTAAACAAGTATAAATGCATCTAAGGTAAATGTTTACCCTTTTCTATCTTACATGGCAGTGATTGCACAGTTGCATTACTTACGTCTCACACTCTTAATTCTCATGATGATACTCTCTGTACATTTGACACTGCAGAGCAAGAATGCTCCATCCGTTTAGACCGGCCACTTTAGCACTGCTAGATGAAAACACCAGTTAGCCAAATGCAATTTTTCTCACCTCACCCCATTACCTCAGTCAATATCTAATCCTCCTCTTCCTCCTTCTGATGTTTATATTGATTCCCCAGACAAGTTTTGCCATGCTCCTTAGCATGTGTATTAATGATCTCTCGCTTTCTCTTTCTTCCCTTCACACGCACTCACACTAGCAACTGGTGTGCTGTTAGGTCAAAGACACTTTGACAGGGATGCATGTGTGTGTGTGTGTGTGTGTGTGTGAGTGTAAGCGTGTGGGAGGGTTGGCAGTTGAGGGGATTGAAATTTCAAGCAGACACTGATGGAGACTGAGTGAAATGAATCCGATTGTGCAAAAGTGCATGACTTTGTAGTGTTGATGTTGAAATGTGGAACCTGGGTTGCTGTGTCAAAATGAGAAAACTTGACTTTGGTGCACAAGCAGATTGCCAAAATGTAGTTGCCTCACTACGGACACTGACCTAGGGGGACAGGCAACATTGGGGTGGTAGCACTGCACCACAGCACACTGCACTAACTGCTGATGACATCTGCTGGGCAAAACTGTAAACTGCAGTCACAGTGTTCACTCACGTCTAGCAGATCAAATAACCTTTCTATAGGCTTTTCACAAAGCTTCTCAACAAGCATATTGTGATAATCACTCCCTGCCTTCTTTACCTCATTTAAATTTTACATTCACACATCAGTTTTCCTGCATTGAACTCCCGTGCTTGACAAAAGTGTGCCCTGATTCATACGAATTAAACAGATGTGTCCAAAAAGATGAGACGAGAAGAGGGAATCTAACTTCTTATTGGACTGGTGTATCTGCATGCTCCAAATGTGCTCTAAATCATCACTGCCAGCAGCAATAGAACATCTCTATGAAGGCAATATTCACAGTCTGACACCAAGCATTTGAAATATCTACCCAGTGAAACACAATTAGCTTGAAGAGTATTATGAAATGATGTCTGCGCTCCCTGTAATTCAAGATCTAAATCCCAGTCGCTGCATTTGTGAATGAATGAAGCTTTACCACCCCTCGGTATTTTTTGCCTCTTTGGTATTTAAATGCATGCAAAGATCAAAGCCCCCCTTCAGGAGGAAGAGGTGGTGCAATAAGCAGAAACCCCCAGACTATACGCACAGCAGTCCCTCTTCCACTGTAACTCAGTCGCAACCTTCCTCGCAAAGGCAGAGGTGCTGCTGCAAACTGCCACCAGGGGGCAGGAGTGCTCAGGAGTGTTTTTTTTTCCCCCTCCCTCCTTTCCTCCTTCCCTCTCTCCCTCATGCCTTCTCCTCAGCTGTTTGTCTGTCTGCTCACAGTGAACGTCGATACATGCATGCATACACATTCACATGAACATGAATATTGATTTCCTTGGGGAAAATCTAGATGTTTACAAACAGTTGTACATAGTAAATAAATAAAAAAGCCTACACAGACACCACATCAGTGTTGCTCCCCAGACTGGGATGACATTGCACTTTCTCTTTGATCACAAGAGCACATTATGCTCGTATGTGGCCCCGGAGTGACTTCACAAGGTCACGACCTCCCCGTTCTCCCCCGCCACTCGCAGCTCCATCGCCGCACCGCGTGATCGAGGTTCAGCTGCAGCACTTCACAGCCACACATCTACTGGCTTCCTATTTATACCAGATTGTTAATGGCTACTCTTATTAATTTCACAGGGAGGCAATCAAACAAAGCCTTACTCTGGGGGGGTGCAGCAGATGTCTGGTGTAACCTTCGAAGTATATTCAGATGGACCCTTAGCAGGCAGGCCACAACCTTGGTGCTGGGAGGATGAAATCAAGGGGAAAGAGAGGGAGAGAGGGGAGAGAAAGAAGACGTGTGTGAGTAAGTTGCACGCAAAGACAGTAAGGAAAACAGGAGAAGAAAAAACGAAGGAGGAGAGAGCGAAATCGAGTGACAGAGGGCGGGCTGATATCAAAGAGGCCTTTTGTTCAAGCCTCCCCCAGTAGCTGTATGAGGATCAGAGCCAGAGAGCAGTGGACCTTGAGGACCTTGAGAGGGGGAATTGAATGCTTACGGTGCAGAACTCTATCTTCAAGGCTCTCTGCCCTCAACTTTTTCATTTTTTATCATTAATTATTTCTCGCTAATTGCCAGGATTAGAAAAAGAGGGAGAGAGAAAGGGCGCTCTGGGTCTCTGGAGTCTTAAACCAAGTGTGTGTATGTGAGTGTATGTGAGTGTGTGTGTGTACGCGGTATGCCTACATATACACTTTAGCCCCGTATATAAAGAAAAGAACAAGGGGAAGAAGCACAAATTGAACATTCTTGGTCAGCAAGGTTGTTAGCGCTCTGTAGTTGATTGTGCTTGTTGAACCATAGAACTATTTCCATTAAAGTTAAGAAGATGGTCATAGCCCAGCAATGTCCTTGTAGAGTGGTTAACGCTGGAGGTGATTGGGTTTGATTTTTTCGCCCTCGCTTTTTCTGTAAGAGTATTCTTACTTGCTGAAGTGCTTGATAAAAGTGTTGGTGGAGGTTACATGTGACTGTACTGAGTTGTGAGGTTAGAGCCTGAATGGAGTCATTAAAATCCTCGTCCCTTTATCATATGCAGACATAAAAAGTTACTGCTGCTGACATTTATACAGTCTGACAAGTCTTTTAGCTCGTAAAATCATGTACTTCTATTTCCAAACTTAGGGCTGCTCAATATATCGTTGTTTTTATTGTTGTCGCAGCGTCAACTTGCATGATAAACACATTGCAAGAGACTGCACGTTAGATGTGCAATATGTCATTTTCTACCGCAGGGTCTCTTCCTCTTCATTAAAAACAAACAAGGTAAAAACAACGAATAAAGCAGTTTCACGTTACTTTTTCCGTTCAGTCGGTTGCGGAGGAGCTTCTAGCCTAGCTCCAGCTACAGTTTGCTCACCGTTTTCTCTGATAACTTAAGATCCAGATGTTCAAGAGGTTTTTACTGGGAGCAGAATTATCCACAGTTGGACCCAGGGATTTTAACCGGTAAAAGCACTGAATAAAGCAGTTTCACATTTAAAGTCAGTGTTTCTGTGACAGGGACTGCCGCTAACATTTACTGAGCTTGTTACTCTGATAATTTCAGATCAAGGCGTCTGGTGCCTAAAATTCTTCACATGGTTGAAACACAATGAAATGAGCAAGCTCTGAACATTTATTGTACAACTGTGGCTTAAAACTGGATAAAAAGTCAATCTATGAGAACGTCTGGCAGATAACACAACCTTGATGCATGCACAAAGGGGATATGACGCCACTGACAGGCGATGGCGACCAAATGACACAAACTGTGTCCTTGATGACACAATGACAGATTTCTCTGGGTTTTGAATATTGTTGGAAATGTTTGGGATAATGCAAGCACACAAGTTTATTATATCCTTAAAAGGTAACAGTCATCTTCATTTTTTTTATTGGTGCCTTTTGTCTTCAGTTAAATGTTAAATACAAGGATGTTGTCAATAATTTCCTTGCAGTTTTTTCAAAGCGAGCAATTTGATGTGTTTTAGCCGTATACAAAAGCAGCAGAAACACAGAATTAGGCACACTTTAAAGGTAAAGTGTGTATGAAGAAGAGGCACTACTGGCAGAAACAATAATATTATTATTATTATTATATAATACTATGTTTTTATTCATTTGTAATCACCTGAAAAAAAGAATCATTGTGTTTTTCGCTACCTTAGAATGAACCGTGTATATCTACCAATGGAGCGTATCCTCTTCCAAGGAGTTCTAGAGTAGCCCAGAATGGACTAGCTCTAGATGGGGATATTTTGGATTTTGTGTCGGACACTATTGTTGTACAACAGGAGAACTTTTAGTTCTGCAACCTCACTGCTAACCGCCACAAAATATCAAAAAAACCAAACCTTTAATATGTGCTTATTTATCCCAAGTAATCTTATTTTCACGATATGTAACAACGTTATCGCATATTTTCCTCATATCGTGCAGCTCTACTTTTGAAACAGCCATTTTTTCCATTCATGTAAGTACTATAGAAAGACTTTCAACTTGCTTTGGCTATCCATTTGAGTGATGTCGTGTTTTATCTCTGTCAAAGATATTTTTAAATTGCAGACTTATTTGGAAAGTCTGCAGCTGACTCTTGTTTTTACATGCTCATGAAAGGCTCCAAAATCTGAGACATAGGAGTCTGTTGATGAACAGAATATTTGTCACAAAATCAAACACAGACGACACATAACAAGACGACGTGAACATCCTGAAAAGAGTCGTGCCAATTTGGCAGCTTCATGGACTGAAGATTGTTCAGCCTATACTGGTGAGATACAGCTACAAAGGGTTCAACTTCTCCTTTCCCTCCCTGTTTGGGAAGACGGATGGAATTATTATAGCTGAATCATCATCGGCTTAATGAGTTCTTCATGTACTTGGGAAGGATGGACATATTTTGGCTGATTTTGATGGACTCATTTTTCCTTTGACGAGCAGAGAGTTGTTGTCCAAAATGGCACACAGATCACACACTCTCTGCCAAGATCAAAGCAAGCAGCAGTGTTTTTCTCCAGAAAACAATTCTTCCCAGCTCCCTGTTGGAAGAAAACATGTCAGGATGGGATTTCTGAACCTCTGTCAAAACACCACCACGATAAGAGGAGATGCAGACATATACTTTGATACTCGAAGTATCAATACGTGTGAGTAATACTCTGTGACTGGAGATTAAACTAGTCAGCAGGGTAGTAGATCAACAGCCCCTTTCCCAGCTTGAAATCAGATTGCACCCATTCATCTTTGATAATCTGCACCACATTCACAGACGATCCCAGAGCCATCACTCTGTCCGTCTTAGGAGCCAAACCTTGAGAGGCTGGACCAGACTGGGCATCGTGCCTGCAGCTCCACTTGCCAGCGACAGCGCTCACCAATACTGAGGAAGTTTCCTGGGCTGTGCTGCAAATGCATTAATCATTCCTCTGTACCACAATGCTGTCATGGGATATCAGTCTTGCCAGCTGTGAAGTAATAAGATTGAGGACAGGAATAGTTTACATCATGGCTGTGGCCACATAGTGTGCAATTGTGCCACCCACAATGGCACTTTATCTTCAAACAGGGAACCACAGCTTGTCTTTTTAATGTTCGCATCAGACCGGCCAAGAAGAAATAGTCTTTAACGCTCAGTTTGTGCACAGATTTTACAGATGAGATTTAATGTGTTAATTTGTGAACTTTGGAGGCACATTTTGTTGCATTTGGGCAGAGCATGGCTGGCATGGCTGTTTCCAACTGTTTCCATCTTTAAGTTGAGCTAAGCGTCATATTTACTGTACAAACATAAAAGTGATCTTCTCATCTAATGCTTGGCAGGAAAGTGACTTCCTTCTCAAAATTTAAAACTTTCTTTAACAAAGAGGCAGCTCTTGGTTTTGTAAACACAGTTTATTCAAGGTGTCAGTAGTGCATGTCATTAAGAACCATCTTACCTTAACAGTAGCTGTCTATTTGGGTTCCTAAAGACAATCCAGCATTTTTGCTGGAGCGTTCTGAACTCCTCGAGTTGAACGACTCAAGAGTGGAAAAGCGCCCTACGTCATCTTCGATTTTTCCCATTGTCCAATTGGATGATTTGAGAGGCGGGCCTTCTGTGGTGGTCATGACAAAAAGTTAACAGTTGGTTAACAGTGGAGGAGAATCTGGTGGTACTGCGATCCACCCTCCTTTTCAGAATCAAATGTACCCACACAGATCTCAGTTTCCCTTTGCCCAACAAGCTTTTATTGGCAGCTTCTCGCCCTCAATCAGAGCTAGAGCAAGTACCCTCTGCCTGTCCATTTTAGGAACTAGCACTAATTACTGTGAAATAAATGAAGTAAATAAATAAATGGTAGATTGATTAGAAGGGAAGGTTAGGGTAAGGAGGTGATGGGGTTTTTGTCTGACACCAATAAAAAGGCTCCGCAAGCGTTTTATTTACAGTGGCATTCAATTAAATAATAAAAATAAATTTTAAAAAAGGCAGTGCAGTGCGCCTCGCATTTTGCAATCTGCATAACGCTTTCTGTGTGATCAGGGCCTTAAGCTTCACTTCTATATTTAGCAACTGTTGGCTAGTTTTCATTCAGTAAAACGTAACTCTACACTCCCCATACTGAGCAGGTGAAAGGGCCCCAGAGCCACATAAGGATGAATCTGCTCACCATGATGGGTTGAGCACATGCAAGCAGTTTCTCAGAATACCAAGGTGACTAGACAGGTTGTTTCAGTACACTGCATGTACACGGAGTCTCACAAGAGGGCCAAGCCTGTGTGGAATCAAACCTTTTTTTTTATTTGTGTATTAGGTGGTATCTAGTTTGTCATGTTTTCCTGACATGTCATACAGTATATGATGGTATTTGTGGTCACTGTCAGCCTCACAATGTTCAAACGTTTGTCAGCATGGATGTGCTATACATTCTTAGTTCAGTTAGATTCTTCACAGTTCAGTTGCTTAAGTTCAATTTACGGAAACCATGAGCATTAAAGTACAATTCATTCAGATTTACTGGTATGGTAAACAAGACAAACAAAGGAAAAGGTGACTCCCAGCTGTCTCTTTCTGTTGTTGCTGCACGACTTTTTACTAGTCCTGTAACGTTATCCCCATATCTTGGAGTGACCATCTTTCTCAGCTCAGCTGCCTGTTCCACCAGTAGAGACTGACCTCTTGTGGTGCGTGCTGGACACTACATAAGCTCAATACAGCATCTCTGTATCAGTTTAATAGAAAGAGGAGCATCTGTATTCAGTAGTGAAAGTCATATGGTTTGGATGTCTAAATACCCTGGGATACCATAATACCGCACAAGCCTGTCATGTATAGCTTGTTCTGATGGTATCCCCATTTATCATGTTTAAGATGAAATCACCCTGCACATTATCTGCCTTCCAATGAGCTTGTTTTTTTCCTGTTGGATTAAAATGATAGCTCTTGTTGACAGGACAGCACATACAGTATGTCTGGCTCCAGATCAGGTGCCATGGCTTTACATATTTAAAAAAAAAAAAAAATCACCTTGTCTTGATGGATGAACCTGCCTTGCTGCTTCTTGTCGTGTTTTACAGTTCACCTGATGCCTTCCCTGTACGTACAAGTTCAGCGCGGCCATTAAAAGTGCAGCTCGAGCAGCAGAAATGCTAATGTGCTTTGATTGGCACCCACTGACTGACACTAATGCCACAGTTTCCAACGCTCATGTCACTATAGCTAATTGATTACATTAGCTGTGGACACTGACGTACAGTAGCATACAACATGCCTCATACGTTGTTCCCCCTGTTACTGTAAAATGTTTGGGCACTTAATCTGTTCATTGAGGTGAATAAGGGTTATATTCCCTCATTGACTCGTGCAGCCAAATACTGGATGTACCAGCCACAACAGGGAAAATGTTGAGAAAAATACAAAAGTTTTTCACTCGGTATTAATTTCTGACATTTTTGGGTTAGATGCTGTGTGTGCAGTTTGTTTACTACTGCTGTTGGCAGGGCACTGAAGCGCAGCTGTAACATTAACCCCAACCTGTGCTCAGAGGAGCTGTGACTTTTAGTTAGCATATTACCCCTCCTCTTTCTTTGTCCCTCTCTCCAGTCTCTGTTTTGCCAGCTCTCCCAACAGTGTGCTGACATTTTAGCATTAGTTGTTCTGTCAGAGTGTGAAAGAATCAGCTCGTACTGTCCCCCCTTAACGCCCTGGGATAGCAGACGGCCTGATTGGTGTGTGTGTTCTGTGTATTCTCGGCCACTAAGTCATGTTGTTTATCAGTCGATACCGCAGCCTGCTGTGCATCATTGGGAATGAAAGCACATTGTGGCCATTCAGCCCCTCTAAATCCACCCAAGATGATTCTATAACAGAGTGTCAGAGTTCAAAACACACAGTATTCCCACTCAGTCTCTTCATAAAACCACTGTCCTGTTCAATCACATCACTTTGTAGCCATTCATACTCACCCAGCCTTGTCTCTACCTGTATCCATGTGCCCACACCATGAGCTGACCTTGTGGGTCATATGTAGAGTACAGGGAGATGGCTGTGCTTATGGCATAAAGCCTTCACTTAATGGAGCCTGTTAGTTTCCTTTCGATAGCCCGACATCCATGAACCAGTAACTAAGAAATTGACCTCTATTGGAAAAAAAACAACACAAAATGACGTGTCATACAAAAGGCCGGCTTCTAGGCAGGTGCTCAATTGACTCAGTGAGCTTTAGCACTGCATTTCAAAGCCCTATCCATTTAGAGGTTGTAATATTTTAATGTTTTATGATGTAAATGTTTTGCCTTTTATTGTGAAAGGTAACAACAGAAGGAGTGAAGCTGCCGTTGAGAATGTGGGAGGCAGTATAGAGTTTGCTGTCTTGGTTCAAACTACAGGGCCTCCATGCTATTACATTACTATCATAAGTATGGGCACAATGCTAACTAATGGATCAGCTAATGTCCCTTATGGTAAATGGTGCCACAGACTAGGAGCACTCAAGACAGTCAGTTTCGCAGCGCTGTGTTTGTGTGAGTGACACAGACAGCACAAGAGCATCCCAGGAACAGCAGAGCAGCGCGCCCCAGAATGCAGTAGAGACTCTCGGCATAGTTCTTAGATTACATGATTATTTTGGTACCAACATTTATTGCCAGTGTGGCGGATAGCTATCCGAAATGTTCTCGCCAAACAGAAAATCTGCCCACATTTGGTGCTTGGCAGGTATTCATTTTGGACCCTAAAATCAGGGTTGGAAAGTAACTTTTTTGTCCATCTGCCACTGTGGTTGGTGGATTCCAAAATCTACCAGCTACTCAGTAGATTACCATCGTTTGTATTGGCTGGTGACTGAAGCACATCGAGCAGCAACTTGCATATTTCACCAGCATTTGGCTGGTGGCTGGTGCTAATCTCCAACCCTGCCTGAAAGATTACATTACTGTTGGTAATGCTGACCCGATGGTGGGTCGACACTGCTGTGGAGACATTTTGCCCTCCTAGTGAGTCCTAGTCCTAGTGAGGAAGTGGTTTCATTTTGAGCCACAAACCCCCTTTAGCATTGTTAGCTATGTTAGCACCACTGCTAACAATGCCAATAGAGCTAACAAAATGCTACAGGGGATGACCTAGAGAAGGACCAGAGGGTGGGCACAATGTTTCCAAAGCAAAGCCGTTGGGTCAGGATGATGTTAGTAGTGGTAGTCTCGAATGAGTGGGGCCACTAGCTAATTAGCTCCAGCCAGACCAGGTTGGTGCACAATGCAGTAAGCTGAAGAGGAGCAAAATTAGCCTATACACCGACATGTGTAACAGGTCAAAAATATTCTTGGCTGTTAACCAATTAACAGTTAACAGTTGACTTTCCTGGTGCCTGTATGGAACAAATTGAGTCCAAACTCTGGAGTGCCCAGATGGACGACCAGAGGGCACAAAGGGACACTCTTGTGTAATCACACAGTGCAGCAGATGATGCTGTGTGTGTGTGTGTGTGTGTGTGTGTGTGTGTGTGTGCACACATTTTCATTTCAGATCATCAGAAGGTATTGTGTTTGTGTCAGGTATGATAAAATTAATGTGTTTTTATTTGAGTGTTAGATAGGGGAGAGTGTAATGTGTTTGGGCGCCTGGCCTGGGCTGCCTGTTGTGCTTAGTGTCAGGATACAGTGTGACTGCGTAGAGGAGGCTGGCATGGCTGGGCATGCCCCTTGCACCCCCACAGGGCTTTTTGGAAAGTGCACATCTCACCAAAATGTCACTTTCACTACAGCGAGCCACCCTAAACACCACCAAGTGCTCTTTCTCACTCTCCTTCTCTCCTCTTTCGCTCGTTCATTTACGGACACACCTGAATCATCCTCTTGAGGGAAAGAGACGCGTGTAAATGCCAAGCAAAGTCGGGACAGTGCTGTAATTAACCGCTCGCTATACGGTACATGCAGAACACCGCAGTGCCACATGTATGCAGATTTATTAATTAGTCGCAACTGTTGCAGAGAATACGTTCACATGAGAGGAAGATTTTGTGCACGAGTGGAGTGCGGTAATCTCCTTGTATGTTAATGACGAGAAGACGCTCACTGTATTGCCTCAATTCCACATCTCAAATGCTATATGGGTAGTTATGCAATTATGATAATAAGCATTTTACAAGCTGCAAAAGAGGCGCTAGGGGCCAAATGGGGAGATGAGAGAAAAGTTACTTAGGCCCTGAAAATAATTTGACGGTAGTTATTACAGGCTTATTGCTGTGGATGACATCTATTTCTCTGGTTTCTGACAGCACATCATCCTGACTTTCCTATAATAGCTTTGGCTGGCAGACCAGGACTGGTAAGAATAAATTAGAAATGATTCCTAGAGCGCAGTATTAGGGGCTTTTTTTAAATAGTGGCACTTTTATGAAAAAAAGGGGCCATGTAATCACTCAGGCTAGACTTTGATTAAGCGGTAAAGTGAGCTGGTGAAAGTGTGGATTTCATGGTGACAGAGCTTATGTGGTTTTGACAGTTCATCCTCCATGTCTCTCCCTAATTCCAACCTTCCCTCATCCTTCCTGTTACATCGGACCCCTTTCATGTTCACTCCCATTCTTCGTCTCTGTGCTCGTGTCATTTCTTCCCTGTCCTCATGCTGTTATCGCATGTACTGATTTGTACTTTCCTTTTTTGCTGTCTTTTCTACTTTAGCATTACAATAGCTGTTACAGAAGGTCCTGGTTTATTCCTGTGATGCCTTCATTGCCTCGCAGAGTCGTGGTTGTCATTGTCATTTTAGGTTTGCCACAGTTCTCCCTGTACGTCATTGCACCATGACATTCAGAGACACGCAGTGCTCTCTGTGTTCAGTACATTGTGTACTCTAAGGAATACGGTTACATCACTCTTCAGTCTCACTTTACAGTTTAATGCATGCATACAATAATTGATTAAAGGTAACTTATTATAGCATCTTCAAAGTAGCCTGTGTAATTTAATAGAGAAATATGGAAATTATATGATGGAGTGCAGTTTAAAGGTATAATATGCAGGAATTGCCAGCAAATGCCAACGAAAATGAGAGCCAACCCCAGCTTTGTAAGCTTAGTGTGTCACCTCACTATATTTGTGTTTCTTTGGTGCTGTGTTCGTGATCTTCATAGCCTCCTCTTGGATGTGTGCTGCGTATCGTCTGGCAACTGGTTGCTACCTTTTTATAAAGACCTGACCTCATCTGCGTGCTGTAACCCGGCACGTTTTTGGCAGATGAATAAGTGATGATTGAGAGGGATTATGCTCTGTACGAGCCTACTCTACATGTTGCTTTTTGAGGAAAATCCTGCAAAGAGTACCTTTATAATGAATTCCACCTTTAGTTAAGGTAGGGCATTGAATAAGGCAAAAACTTTTAATAAACACACACAATTTGATAGCCATAGTGTGCGGCTATAAAATTACTAAATAATGGAGTAATATAATACTCAAGGAAATTAAACTAATCCTTCTTGGGAAAAGACATAGTAAAAACATCTTAAAAGGTCGGTTTCAGCTCTGAAGCTATATTTAGCGAGATATGGTGCACTTACTTTTTTGACAGGACCAATTCATTTCTACATGTGATGGACCTTTATTAACAATAAGGATAGCCATTTTAAGTAACTTCCATATTAAATCATTATAAAGTATTCGAGTTCTCACAAAAAACAAAGAATAGAAATGTAAATTGTCCAGCAACAGAAAACAAGTGCGATTTGAAATTTATTTATTGAACAGTCAGGGTTAAATTACCCTACTAATCCATAAATTCAAAGTTAACATAAGAAAAAGCAGCAAACTTTCTGACACTGCCATTACAAGGATTAGACGGACCATTTCCAGAGTTCAGAGCCAGTCTCTGGTCAATTTAACGCCTGCCCGGTTAGCACGAGCAGCTAACATATAACACCAAATCTTTTAAGTCACAAACTCACACAGACACAAACAGCTCAACTCTGTCCTGTTAATAACAGTTAGGTAACATTAGCCATATGATGCTAACAGTTAGCTCTGTCACTGCGTGTGTGTGCAGGTGGACTCTCACCAGCTTTTTTTACTTTTATTTTGAAAGTCACTGACACAAGTCAAACCTTTGACCCCGTCGTCATATTTGTTACCAACGTGGAGGTCTCCAGCGATGACAGTTTGCAGCCCAGGGATGCGGTGGCACCCTACATCAAGTTCAAGACACCCAGGGAGAATCCTTTTGAGGTTTTATGGTGGTAGAAGGAGCATGCTAAAATGTTTTCTAACCTTGCAGTGATTGCGCAGAATGTTTTTTGCCTACTCCACATCGAGCGCAACCAGTGAAAGAGACTTTCCCTCTGCTGGATTTGTAATTCAAGAATTGAGAACCCAGCTTAGTGTGATGGACTGTCCAAATTTGGTTACAGGTAAATGAAAACTTGTGGAGATATTAACTTTTTGTACACCAAAAAAAAAATTTAAATTTTCAAATATTATTTGAATACTGTTAAACACTCAGAACTTTATATGAATATGTGTTGCAAATTAATCTTAAGGTTTTCTGGATATTCAATACAAATTTTCAGGCAGTCCATTAAATGATAAGCAAATTCATGAGGCTTAGAATACAATTGCAAAAATGATTCAATTTAGCTCCGAGGGCCAAACTTAAAAAAAGTAATAACTAAAAAAGTATTTGGAGTGGAGCTCTAGGACTTTGCAAGGTCCTACGAACGAATTCAATACAAGTTTTTACATGATTTTCTTTTTTGAGAAAATCCATATCGTGACTGGGAAAAGTTCTGAATTCTGGGAGAGCTGGAATCAAATGACCCATGAGTATTATAAGAACATACCTATGCTCAGGGTCACACAGGATTAGAGTGCTTCGGCATGATTGAGGTTCAGAAGATATTGACTTCTTAAAGACCAAAGCTCCTCATTGCTTTATTGAAGAGCCGAGGCGTGGTAGGGCGGTGCTGCTGCAGCTTGCTGTAACAGCTCCCAGTAGATTCACTGAACTGTGTCATAGTGTGAAGTGTGTTCAAGGGCATATTGGCTCCTGTCAGAGTGCTTAACATTTTCTACCAGCCGCGGTTCAAAGCGCGTGTGTGAAATGATAATATTTGCCTCGAGTGATTGATCTCTTGTTTTTAAATTCAAACTACCCCCCAGTGTTGCCTTTTAAGGGTTACTATCTCATCCCTCCATGTGTGTGTCTGTGCAAAAGTAGCAAATGCGCCACTTAATTTTATATAGATGCATCCTGTATGTGCAGTGAAGCCATTTGTCTATGGGTGAGCTTCATTTGTGTGAGTGTTTACATGAGCAGAAGAGTGTTTAGTCTAACTTTAAGATTGTGTAGTAATCGCAGTGTGTGTGTGTGTGTGTGTGTGTGCGCGCGCGTGCATGTGACCTCCTGGCATAAATCCCCGCACTTGACTGTGTTTGATCTTTTAGCTCCAAAACACATAGATTGAATACTACTGTACGTGCGGACTATGAAGAGATTAGCTCGGCACACAGAACGTATTGATCAAGATTATATTTAGAGTGCAGGCCTGCAAGAACCGGCAAAGCACATTTATCGGTTAAGGAGGACGCTTTTTAATTTTAATTACTCAACAACAGGAGTTGACCTCCTGTTCCGAAACTCAACTCTGTTTGCTCCCCTCCACACCTGCCTTTATCCATCATGAGTTGCACATACAATTCTTTTGAATGTCCTTTTGTAGAGCAAAATGTACACAGGTGTTTCAGGGTGATGAAAGAGACAAACATACAGAATTTAACAGTCTGACAGACTTGTGGTTTAAAGCTCAAGAACAGACCTCTGAGCACATAATTAAAATAAAGGCAGATTATTTTAATAGTTGAGCATTCTGCTGATTAATCCATCAATTAATTGAGCAATCAGATAAGAAATATGTTTTCTTAAAGAGTAGAAACAAATAGGCTTTACAAGAAGAACTGAAAGGTCTCCTAAATGAACAACTAATTAAATTCCTTTTTACTTAGATTAACATTTCAGTTGCTTAAATTGCATTTAATAATCAGGATCCAGTTGCTACTTACACCACCTGATGTTTTGCTTTTTTGGGGGTACTTTATGCATCATTGTGAGGGGAACGTGTGTGTGTGTGTGTGACTGTCATAATATTAATAATGTGAATGAGGCTCAATTTTGCTCAAGAAATTAAAATGCTGCAGTCAGCTTGTAAAACAGGTCCTTTTAAAAGTCATGAAATGTATTAAATTTAGTTTTACAACAATAAGGCCTCATCATTTGAATTTGTGAGGTCTTAACTACTACATTTTATCTGATTTCATTTATCCATTTTTTGATGTCTTTTTGTGAAAATACGTGAAGCCTTTCTATGTAAAATTCCATATTTCTAATGTTACAAATCTTTGAAAAAAGTACATTACTGTCATTTTACTTCATACTTGCACTCACCTGTTGGCAAAATGTAGACTGACTTAACTCACTCTAATTACCATATTCCTACACAACACTTACCTCTGCACAAGACCACATATTACCATACCATTTGCTTGCAGTGCTTTTCTGCGATGCTCCATTAAGTAAAACATGATTTGTCCAAAAATCTGTCCTAAATTTGTTTAAAAGGTGTCTTGAACGGGTCTTAAAAAGCATTGACTTTAACTGTCTGATACCTGTAGACACCCTGTGAAAGCCTAACCAGCCACCATATTGATTTATGTTCTTCAAGGGGAAACATGGTCGATTTTAAACCAGCTCTGTTTCACCGCAGTGTGGGCAGTTTGTGTAGATGAAAGACATTTTGCTGCCCAGAGCCCCCTGCTAATCCACTGGTCTGGGGTTCCGAGATTTTGCATCATCTGGCGGACTTATGCTGTTGGATGGGCGAGGAGCTCCAGGTGCTTGCAGCCTGGAGGGAGGCTGAATGTTAACATCGCTGCCCATATGGGTGGCATGGTAGTTCCTGGTTCGAAACCTTGGGTAGGGGAGCCTCTCTGTGCAGAGTTTGCATGTTCTCCCACATGCAGGTTAATTTGTGACCCTTAATTGTACGTAGGTGTGAATGTGAGCGTGAATGGTTGTCTGTCTCTGTGTCAGCCCTGTGATAGTCTGGCCACTTGTACAGGATGTACCCTGCCTCTCGCCCAATGTCAGCACCTTTCACCCAATGTGCACAATCCCCAACAGGATTAGCAGTTTTGCAGCGACACAGAGCTGGTTGAAAATCAGCATAATAAGCCATACTTAAAGTACATTCTTTACTAGCCTTCATTTCAACTTGCAGTCATATTGATTAGCGTTAAATAGTAACATTAACTTTATGTTGTCTCAGGGTCTGAGTTTTACAACAGACACACTTTTAGTTTTGTTTCAGCATTAAATGATCCCAGACTTTGGACACTGATAGTTTTCTCTGACCTGTCTCTTCTCTCCATCTTTCACTATTTTCTCTCTCTTCCTCCATTTTGCAATCAGCACCATCAAATCACATCTTCTACTTTTAGGTCACCCAGCACGTCACGCCCACAGCGTCGGGGCATTTTTACATAGTAATAATGGTCCATGTGAAACACAGTGCGCTGTATATAGTTGTTATGGATTAAACAAATCATGCATCGATGATTTTCAGTAATCGAGGCACTTGAGTTTCTTGAGGAATTGTTTCAACCCTTAAACGCTGGCACACACCCTCCGACATACACAGAAAACACACACAAACGACAGCATTAGCATTTTAAACAGCAGACTAAGTGGCTCATACATAATATTGGACATATATTAAAACACACTTAGAATTACTTCCACTGTGGCTCCACGCATTTGCCGCCCCATGGATTAAATCCAATTTATGCATATTTAACTGCTGTAGGATTAGAATTATCACTCTTGTCCAATTACTCTTTCCCCACTTCCATTTGCATTCTTGCTCTCTCCCCCTCTCTCCGTCCTCTTTTTATCTTTTTTTTATATTTGAGTTTATTTCTCTCCCTCTTTCCATCTTCCCTTCATTTGCAAGGTTATAGAGTGGTAATTAAATGATTCAGAGGGTAGAGAGTTATCACATCTTTCTCTGAGCTGTATGATCAACACTTCCTCCCTGTGACACCACATCCAAAATCAAAGGAAAAGTGTCTGCTATTTCTGTCTCCTCTGTTTGTCCTTCTAATATTAATATGCAAACTAAATTACACACAGAAGTGGGGCCGTAGTAAAGAGAGGAGACAGTTAATTTTCCTCTAGCCGCAGGCAAGCATCTGGAAACAGCGTAGAGAAACATGTAGTGAGAACGAGAAAAAAACTACACAGAGAGAACGGGAGGAAGTTCGAAGGGGTAGAGGTGGTGAGAGAAAACAGCTGGTGAGGTCTAGCAGTGCTGTGTTTGCAGAAAACGTTGGCAGCTGGTGACCCAGAAACATCCTCTCCTCTTCCCGGCACCCGAGCATTGCTGCAATCACTGCAGTGAGCGAGGGAGAGAGTCACTACGCGTTCAGCCTCGGCTCATAATACGCCGCTTAATTACCGTAATGAAAGACAGATAACAAACAGAAAAGGCGGCCAAAGAATACAGAGTTAAACTTACACTGCGCTGATGCAACTTCTTACTGCTGCTCCAGCGTCAACACCAAGCAAGACAAAGAAGCTCCAATCGGCTGTGCAGTCTAGGCACGTGCAGCCCCTTGAGTTGTTTATCTATTGTAGTAGTACTTTATTTATGCATGTGTTTTATATAAAGAAGTTTTTTTCTCTTTAATATGCTGCTTAATTGCAAAATGAGAGGTAAACAGAACTGTATGTCTGAGCCTGTGAGGGATTTATGCTGTAGCATCTCCGCATTAGAAGATTATACGCTGGGATTGTTTACTTTGCTGCTACTTCTTTATCTCTTTTAAACTCAACCTAAGGTAAATGTGGCTGATTTGTAAAAAGCCAAACTTTTAATATGGCATCATGCAGGCATTTAGAATGATTTGGCTTTGCTGCACTTTTTAGTCGGCATTCGGTGTAATTGTGCATGAGCGTGTGCTCTGATTATGTTATTTGTTCACATGCGGATGATAATATTGGCCAGTGTGCAGCGAACAATTACTCGCCTGATTGACTGGCCCAAAACAACATTAGCTGCAGCTTTTGATTTCTTGAATAATCAACGCAAATGAAAAGGGCTAAGTGCTTAATTTGAAGTTTTTGTTGCGTGATTTAATAAGGGTTTCATAGATCCCCTATGGATTCGCTTACAGTGGAGCTCGGCGATGAATAATGCTCTGCAATCTTCCCTTGTTTAGTCACAGTCAGATATCATAATATTTCTGTTTTGCTGTGAGTGGTACTCCATTTCTTATTAATGTATCTTACCAAAAGATTCTGTTTAGCTGCGTGAATCTTAAGGGAAACTTGATTTATTTTCTGTGAAAGCGCACGCTCCGCTTAGCAATCAGATTGCCTCGATGGCACGCCGGCTGGAACGCCTGCACACATAATGAGCTTCATGAATGTGGTTGAGAGGTGGAGATCACGATGACAGACGCTGACTTTAAAAATCCAAGGTGCAATAAGCGAGAAAGCTCAATTGAGATATTTATTCTTAATGAATTGCGAGAATTTCACACTCAAACCACTTCACATGCACACACACACATAGCCACTAGTGTATCTATTACCATGGCAACGCACTGTTACTCTCCGCGCTCTCTAGAAGCGATTTGCAAATGTCCTCTCTTCTCCTCTTCATCCATTTCTTCCTCTGACAGTGTTATTCTTTTGCATTTCTCCCCTCAGTCTCATCACTTCCTCAGCCAGCAGTGTTGCAGTAGCTGAGGAAGTAGGCACACTGTGATATGCTGGTTAATAATAAAAAGGGTGATAGGTGGGGTTAAATTATTACGCACATAGAGGAACAAGGTGGGTATACTTTATATACCTGTCTGCACCTTCAGCTGCACCACCGGCTCCTCTCCTGGCTAATTCTTCTATTCCTCAGTGCCCTTTTTCTCTCCCTTTCTCTCCGCTCTGTCACTTCTTCTTAAAGGCTTTCATCTTGATGTCTTCCTCTGCATTGACCCTGCTTCTTTGCTCCTCCAAACTTTTTCACTGTTTTCTTTTTTTAAATTTAAATCTCCCCCTTACATTTTTTGCTCTCCCAGCATTTCTCTTCTATAGGCAGTATCGCGCTCCCATACATAGAGAAGTATCTCTCTCTGTTATTCTTTTTTGTATGCTCTTCTTTTCTCACTCCCTCTGTGTAGGAGGAGCACACTCTCTTTCAGCTGAAGTCCTTATCAAGCGTGACTCACAATTCAACTATTTCTACAGCGGAGCTTGTCCTCTAGAGTCTTGCTCTTTTTCTCCGTCTTCTTACATATTTTATCTCTTTTCAGCATTTCCTCCAATTTTCCTGCCCTGGCTTTTTATTCTACCTAATCTTACCTCTCATATTATCTCCCCCCGTACCGCATCGTCTCTCCCTTCCTCTCTCTTACCACACCACCGTCCCTTTCTACTCTTCCCCCTCGAGTTCTGTAAACATAAACATTTTGGGTGTCTGCCATTGGAGATATCCAGGGCGAGTCTGTCACCAGAATCATTTCAATGCTAATTTCCCTGGCATCTGTGATAAATAAATTCACTCCGACAAACACACAGTCATCAGCTTCAGAGGATTGGACCCGTTCGTTTTTTGTTTTTTTGTTGTTTTTTTTATCCTTGCCTCCCCAACTCTCTCTCCCTCTCGTCTTCTCCCAGAGCTGGGCCATCAGGATCTGAAGCCAGCCGCATTCAATAAACACACACCAGCACGTGTGCACACAAACACATATTTACTCTCAGCAGAGCAAACGTGCAAACAGTGTATGCATACACAACATATACCGTACAACAAAACTGTAGCATAAACACTAATACACACACAAATGTTAACACAGCTATGCACACAGGCTAACTCTGCCGCAAATGTGCTGGGCAAATATACACACCCAGACAGTTTCACACATTAATGTATATATTCACATTCAGTTTTGCCTTATCTGTGCAGATGCCATTTAATTGCATTAATTCTTCAGTTAAAAACACATTTTTATGAATGTACAGTCATACAGCTCTCTGTGCAAACCCAAAGGTCCAGGTGTTTATGCTCCTATAGGACAGGGAGGCAGAGGGAGTGAGTGCATCCTATATGAAGACCGCAGACACAGGATATCGGCCAGAGAACAGTTACATCTTTAATGTCTCTGTGCTCTGTACAGAGTTGAGGGATTCCAGGGGAATCCTCCGCAATGCAGCATCGTAGTGGGGGAGCGAGCCCCCATAGCCCTCAGATGCGAGCCCCTACAGATATTCAAATACAACACAGTTATGTATTCCTGCTGCAGCCGCAATGCACTTTTTGCACTTGAGAGAGACGACACATGCACATGAAAGTGATTCACTCATCGTGTCATTAGAGACACTCCCAGCCATAAATGAAAGACCAAGGAGGCTGTGAGACACTCACTCAGCAGTATGTACACTTTATAGCCACGCGCAGTGTTGTTTTACATATTAATAGGTACTCCTGAATATCTATCAGTATGTAAATCAACCTTTGCCGCCTTAATTTACCAGTATCGGTGCTGACAACACATATGCTTGCGTGCACACGTAGAATCAAACTATCTACAGACTCTACAACGTATGCTTGATCATGGTTGTTTATGCATTGGCCAGCTCTCATCAGTGCTCATTCACTTGTGAAATCTGTGGATCATTTGCAACAGCAATGTAAGGAAAAACACCAAACAAGTACCTTGTGATGAGCGAAGCTGGGACTCCAGGGCTTGAGGGGGGGGCTGAGAGAGACATCAGGTACAATACCAGTGAAAGTATCATGGTTCTGAGTAGTATCAGGATACCACAGCGAAAATGAGGCAGATGTGCCTTTTGTCATTTATAAAAAGATAAATCACTTTTCTATAATACATCAATGATATTTCAACAGAATAAATTACTTATTGACTTATTCATACTTCAAAAACAGCATCAATAAGTGATTAACATAGGGGCGATCAAAATCAAATAAATAAATGAAATAAAAATCAACCAGCCACCCTCTTCCCCTGACAAGTCCCTTCATAAGTAACGAACAGTCCCTAAAGTTTCTCCTCTGATACGCCACATACTGTGTGCCGCCATGGCTCAGCTGTTCAGGTACTTTTGGGCAGTCATGACAACAAGTTATTCACCTGGAGCCGGACTTCTTCGCCGGTAAGCCGTTATAATGCGCCGCCGTATTTGACAGGAATACGTATTCCTGTCCGTGTCTGTGACCCCCGTTCAACCCACAACCGGCGGGATTCGCCGTTACTGTTTATCGCCACACTGCCGACATTTTACTCTGTCCGTCACCGCACGCTGTTTGATTGCGTTATCAAATCACGCCGCTATTATTCGGCCTTGCTTTTCACTTATTCCACTGAATACCGAATGTGTTTTTTTTTGCAATATTCGGCCGAATATATTCGGTGCATCCCTAAATAGGAGCCTTCCCCCACTCCCCACTCCCCACTCCCCTCCCCGCTGCTCTCCTCACTATACTGGCTGCTGCGCTGTGCAAGTGCACAGATGTCTCAGAGTGGTGGTGCATTTGCAAAAATGTTTTGAAGGAGCAGCAGCGGCGGCAATAATTTAAATGAATGTAGCGGAAACACTGGACTTACATTCATTGTGCCGCCCATAACTGTGTCACACAGGGAAGAGGGAAGGCGGCTGGAGTTCCTCCAACATTTGCGGTTAGATTATCATATTTTTTTATTGACAAAAATATAGGCTGCTTCGTCTGATTTTTTTATGCGCACATGTGCCCCTAAATATTTTTTACAGTTCGCACACACCTATTTTTAGTCGCAAATGCGAGTGAAACGCTTGCACTGTCGAGCCCTGGACTCTGCTCTGATGACAGTTGGCTGCGCTGCTTTTATAATTGAATGCCTGTAAGTTGCTGTCTGTACGTATTTATGTGGAAACACACACAGAAACACAAACTTTATGAGGTCTAGGAACATGGTCCATACGTGCACACTCTCTGTCTTATGCTTTCACTGTGTTTCAGCATCAGCACACACAGTTTCTCTCACGCTCCCTTGTACAGTAGTGTTTATCTACCTTTCCCTCTCCTTCCAGCTGTCTCTTTCTCTCCTCTGCCTCTTACACTATGCCTCGAAGACCTTTACCTTCCCTGTCTCATTCTTTTCCCATCATTACTCTCCCTTTCTATTCTTTTTTTCGCCATCACTTTTTCTGAGCCCTCTTGTCTCTCCATCTCCTTGCTTCCATTTTATCTCTCCTCCCCGGAGGGTCTGTCTCCACCACTGGGATCAGGGGCCAGGCACTCAATATCTCCCACCTTGTCACGCCGCGAGCAGGCCACCACCCTGGCTTTGTTGTGTTGACACATTGATCCTCTCTACCACGCCACGTAGAATTGGGAGTGTGTGAATAGCAGACATGTGCGTGTGTTTGTACGTACACAAATCAATGGTGTTTGTTGTCTGATGAGCATGTGTTGGTGTTGTTCGATGCGAAGTACAGTGTGTGTGAATTACGTGTTGCCTTCCTTGTGAGAAACAGTTTGAACCTAAGTCACGGACTGTGTATATTTTTATAGGACGCTTCATGATAAAGGACTTAAACCTGAAATCTGGAATGTTTTTAGCCATGTTAGTGGTTTTAGGGATGACGGTGTAAGTTGGTCAGTTGATCAGTTGTTCCACTGCTTAGGTCCAGACTAAAATATCCCTGTAACTACAGTACTGCTACCTGTAGAGGGTGAATTGCCATGAAAGTACAGACACTCATGACTGTGTTAGCATGCTAACACACTAAACTACTGCATGATGATAAATATCAGGGCTGCAGTCAACCAATGAAAATCTTCAGGACAAGACAAACACATCCTACATGCAAAAGTTCTGTACGGCAACACCAATGGAAGAGAAATCAGTACAGCTGAACACATAGACCAGCTGGTCTGTCCTCTCTCCCTACATGCTTCAGTCCTTTCTTCATCCAGAGCAAGGGCCAGAGCAAGAACCCAACCTTATGCCAACATTTTCACCTCCATGGATATTCCGTATCATAGCAACCAGATGCAACCAAAGCATCTCAACCAGGCCTCCAGGAAGTGTACCAGTCTTTGGGGCCAATTTTCAAAGTGGCCAAACACTGGCATTACAACTTCAAAGTTGGTCACGTTGGTGAAAGAGACATCTGTAAATCAGTGGAGACATTTTTTAGGCGTCACAGCCCCTGTCAAATAACTAAGATCACTGTCTGTATTTGATCCATTAGGTCCAATAACATTTGGAAAGTCTAGAGGAGCTGCAAGATTCAAGTTAGAGGAGCACTTAACCGTAAGTAGCATAGAGAGTTCTCTAGTGTCCTGCTCTATGGGCCCGATGATGCAGAATCAGTGCCGATCATCTGCGTAATTTTATAAGCAGCAGGTGAACATTTTTGGCTTCATGGGCCACTGAACAACTTTCATAGAGATGAATGGGGTCCAGGATTCAACACTGTATCCAGGTCTTTTTTATGACCATGGTCTCAGCTGACAGAACACTGTGCCTATTTAATGATTTCAAAGGGGCCTTGTGTTTTTTAGCTGGGGAAAAAAAAGGTTCGGTGAACACCAGCAATCTGACCAGTCTGACCAATGACAAGAGCAAATCGACCAACTAATCGAGCAACAGACCAGATTTTTTCAACCCCAATGAATATCGTAAATATAGCCTACCATTATACATTATACTGTTATAACATCAGCATGTTAGTATTCTCAGTTAGCATGCTGATGTAAACGTTCGCTGATGTTAATGTTAACGAATATGGTATAGCTGAGGAAGTGGCTGAGGATGAGGATGGAGACTGTCTCCATACTTTGAAAATGAAACTGTTACTCAGGTTTGTCATGTTGCATCTGTTTGATGAACAGTGCCAGTTCATCAAACTTCATCACTTTGATAAATAACATGTTTGTTTTTGTGATGGTCGGTCAACACTGGTGAAATAACTGTGGTTTGAATATCTGTAAAGTCACACTCTTCATCTTTAAGTTCGGTTACAGATTAGAATTAGGATCATGTTTAGTGTGAGATGAAGGTGAAGGCTTATGTGGTGAGGCTTACAGATGGGATTAGGGTTTAGGTATTGTGTGAAGTCAGTGGAAGTGTATCAATAAAGTAGAACTGCTTCTTGCACAGCAGTGCTGTCTCTGCTGACGGCAGCAAGACTCGGGTAGCGACAGTAAATCATCGCACACTGGGAGGCTCATGTCAGTATGCTTTATAAGTCTATACAGTATTTATTCAATCAAAAGTGCAGCTGTGCGAGCAACACGCTTCATCAGGTTCGCTTGTCAGTGGAAATGTACTCGCAAGTGTAGTTAGACTGCAGTTTGGGTTTGTGTGTCCTTTTCTGTTGCTTTGAACAGTTTGTCTGTGTTTTTGCTGCGACTGTCTGCAGCCCCAGACTGTTAATTTAGGATACTGGCTGTGCAAGAGTGAGAGGAGCTCTACTGGGGAATGTGAGCTGTGAGCAAAAGAGGAGAGTGAGTCTGGGCTCATATAAAAGGGCAACTACTCCCCCACCCTGTCCGACCCCATCCTCCAACCCCCAAACCACCTCCTCGGCCTTGTGTCTGGTCAGTTCCTGTGTCCACACACTCCCAGCCGGGATCAGAGCTCAGGCGTCGGCGGCCTGAGCGGAAGTGAGAAGATAAAAAGTACAAAAGCGACAGTTGCCCCTCTCCCTCGCCAAGTGTCGCTTTTCACAGAGTTTGAATGCGAGCATAAACCGACAAAACATTTAGCATAGAGGGTGAAGGCAAGAGCATGGCTGAGAAAGAGAGAAAGAAAATGGGCGGGAAATAATCAATGTCTTTGAATGCATCTGTGGGTGAGATGAGTCAGAAATGTGCGTGTACAATAGACATGAAGGCCATGGAGTCAATACGCATCGGCTGTGGTAAAGCTGCTTGTTTGGACACTGAAGGAACAGACTGTGTTGTCACTGCCTGCTGAAAGCACATAAGGGACTGCGGCGTGGGTTAAACTCTGTGAACTGTGTCGTTCCTCAAAGGTTTGCAGTTAGCGGAAGAATACACTAAAGTAAAAGGCGACTGGAGGAAGCAATATGTGAAAACAGTGTTTTGACAGAATGTCTCTTAAGCACCTTATTAATACTATAAGCGTAAAAAGGGGTTACTGTCAACACACATCAATTCTTTAAGGTAAAGGCCAACAAGGCAGAACCAATTTCCTGTTTTTATTTTCCCATGTTTTTGTGTTTCAGTGACTAATGCAGACAGTATTTTTCGAAATTGGTCCAATATTGAGAGTTGCATGAAACAGGCTGCAAGGCAATCTCTACGGGCATTTGTGGAAAACAATGGTGGAAAGTTAGTGAGAACTGGAGAGGGCAGTGCCTGGAAGAGTTTGTTGGAGTACAATAAACATGGCATAGTCCTGTCACGTACAGGTACTTGGAGTGGCCCAAAAGGACGAAGAAAGACTCACTTATTATTATCACTATTATTTACTGTTTATTTTTCAAGGAAATTAAAGGGAAAGTCAGCTCAAATTACACTTTATAACACATTGATGATGTCCTCATATTTAAACTGTCTTATAAAAGAAACTAGTGGAGGGGTTGATGTTGAATTTCCTTTGGTTGGATCTAGCCATGGCTGTAGCAAAAGTGCTGAGAAAGAAGATAATACACCAAATGGTGCTGTGAAAGATATTTTAGGGTGCAGGAAAAAAATGTTGCATGTTAATTCAAAAGTTTCATACACCCCTGCATGTATACAGAATTCTGCCTTGCTAAGCAAATATCAGGACACATACAGGCAGTTGTCCGCCCACTGCCTCTTATACAAGGTCATCTCAATCAGCTCTTTCCCTCCCCTCCCCCTCTGCCTCTCTGTTTTTCTTGCCTTAGTTTCTTAATCAACTGGAATTAATTACACTTCACGTTGGATTACCTCTCTTAGTAAGAAAAGCAGTGAAGATGGTGTAACGCTTGCTCTAGCCAGGACTTTTTGTCGTTGTCATTTCTTTCTGCCATGATTGGCTCTAAAATGGAGCCTTAGTGGCACAACCTCAAGGTTAAAGTTGACGTCTGTGCTTTGTTTGGACTTTGCCACCTGATTTACTTGCCATTAGTTGTCCATTTTGTTTCTTTCCTGTTTGTCTCTCCCTCGCTCTCACTGTAACTGTAGTGTTAGGTGTGCCCTTCGATGCTTTTAGCCTCGCTCTTCTCTCCCCAGCTGAGTATGCATCTGTCCTCTACACTTTTAGCACAACTTCCTGTGACAGTGTTTGTACAGTGTGTGCGCGTGTGTGTGTGTGTGTGTGGGGCTGTGTCCTCTAACTGTGCTCTCCATGTAGAAAAGTAGAGTGATGCAGGATGCTGTTCTAGCAGGGATGTGGCTGCAGGCTGTCAGTGCCATACATTGTCATTGTCAAGATGCCTGAGTGGGTGTGTACGCAAAACAAACTACTGTGACACACACGTACACAAAAGTGGAATGTGGAGTCTACGATGCCGACCTTGCCCCCCCACTCCTACAGCACAGGACTTTGACCATTTACCTCTCTGGTTTGTACCAGCATTCATTAAGTGTGCCTGACACAGGAGTTAGTGGGAGAGTGGAACAGAATCTGACTTGACACATTCAAAGGATGAACCAGGACAGTCTCTGGAGATCCTTCATTCTAGTAGTGCGTTCTATCAAAGCATTCCTACTGAGGGCACAAAACTTAATGACACTAAGCCTCAGAAAATGTCTACTAATGTGCTATTTATAGGGCTTTTCCATCGGCACCTTTGGCCACGATGAGTCAAACCATGCCCCGCTGATTGGCGTTTTCATTATTGGTCTAAATGTGCTGAGTCCCGCCCAGTCATGCCTGAGATGAACCCTTTCTGGGCCAAAGCACGCCCGACTGCTTCCAAGCTGGTTGCGGTGACGTCAGATGGGCTTTGTCATCATTATTCAACGTCATCATCCAGTGATGATTCTTTGCAGCGTTCTGAAATGATTTCATCAGGAATCTATGGTCTGAACTGGGCTTTACAGTGAGTAGCCCTGTTGTATGGAGATGCAAATCCCTGACGTGCTGGGCTGACAGTCCAAATCAAGCCGATCTGGCACATGTGAATGGAAAAGGGCTATTAGGCTCCTGGCTTTGTCTGGCCAGGAAGCAAACCCACCCATCAAAGACACATAGTTGGGTTTGCCTTTTCCCTTGCTGCAGTTGTCCCAGCAATCACCACCCAACCTGTGTTGGATCACTGAAACAGCTTCCTGCACGCTGTATACAATGTGGCTGCTGAAAAATAAAAGCTGCTTCTCTCAACCTCCCCTCACCTGGAGAACCTTAATTGCCTGTCTGGACCCCAACGATTCAGCAGTGTGTGGCCCACTGAGCTCTCCAGCAGACTGTCAAGCTCTGTGCTGTTTGAAAACCCAGCTGATATGCCCTAATTGACCCTTGCGTGTTCTGGCCGGGTGCCAGCAAACCACACTGCCGCCCTACCCTCAGTCTTCAATGCACACTGCCTTGGGAGCTGTCTGTTCATCATACAATATTATGCTAATGTCATGTTCCAAGGTCTTCTTACCATAAATAAGATAATTCTCACAGCTTTAGATGGTAAAATCCCTGAACCGTCATACTTTATTGCAATATGAAGTGATTTTCCTCCTCATATACTTAAGTTGGTTGATCACTCATTTGTTCAACCACTTTTATATCAACCATCAGTCTTTAAGAGCGTCTGGAGATCTAAAAGCCAATACAATTATAACTAAGAATAGCATCAGTATCATATTTTAATCCTATACCTATAGACACGGTTATTACTGTCATAATCCACTTTGACAGCCTCTCTCCTTATATTTATGTGCATAACGTGTGCAAATTTAGTAAATAAACCCCCATCTCTGAAGTAGAGGAGTGGCAGCGTATTGTTTGGAAGTAAATTTCCATGGAAATATAATTCCCTTCTGTATTCGCTACAATGCAATAACTTGAACAGATTTGACATGATTTATAGTTTCATTTATATTCCATCAAAAGACTTTTAGAGGTCACCTCTTCTCAGTGTACTCTGTTGAAACACAGCAGCATCCCTTTTTCCAACTTTTCTCATCTTTTAACTTTCTTCATCCACCCTCACCGTCTTCCAGCAGGTGAAGCAATGCGAGGTGAAATAAAGCGCAATAAAAGTTGACTTGCACTCCTGCCCTGACACAGAGAAACCCTTTTAAAAGGACAGGTCGGGGGGAGCCGGGGAGTTCTTTGTTTCAACTTCAGTGCTCAAAAGATCAATATGGCCCCTTGAGGATGGGAGATAAGAAGAGTAATATACAGCCGTAACGTGTCAGCATCACTTACCATCTGATTACAACCTCTGTTGTTACCAATAAACATCATCGCTTTTTCAATTATTTATGATTGGCTACCACTTCATTTTGTGTGAAAGCAGGGAGATAATGGTTTTTCCTAGCTAAAGGTATTCTTTTTTTATTTTTTTATTTTATTTTATTTTTTTAAGATATTTTTGGGGCATTTTTGCCTTTAATCGATAGGAAAGCTGAGTGTGAAAGGGGGAGAGAGAGAGGGAATGACATGCAGCAGAAGGCCACAGGCTGGAGTCGAACCTGGGCCGCTGTCCATTAAGCCACCAACGCCCCAGCTAAAGGTATTCTGATAAGATACATCCTGAGATTTTTATGATATAGCCTCAGTAGTCAGCAAAATCCTGTAGGTTGTCATATGAATATATCACTTGGTTTCTCTGTGGATTTAAAGCGTTGTGAAAAGTTGAAATCACCAAACCGACTTTAAAAAAAACCCCTCATGAAAACAGTTTTTAACCTTGTTATTATTGTATGTTCATTTGGTGATTTTTATATGCTGCAAGACACATCATGAGTGAAATAAGCAGTCAACTCCATGGCTGAGCATTTCTCCCTTGGAACTGCAGTGTGCCAGTAACAGTCTCAAAAACCTTGTCAAGATGTAATTGACCTCTCGCTAAGTCCCCTTTGTGATGGTCAGACAAGCTGTTGGGAGTAAGCATGGAGCCCACACTGTAACTAACTGCGCTCCCTGATCATATTCTGGGAAAAATGAAATGGTGATTCCAGAGAGAAGCAGACAGAGGGGTCTACAAAATGCGCTTAAAGGATACATCCGATATTGAACCAGCTGTGTGGCATCGCAGTGTTTGGCCTCACCTCCGCCGCTGGACGGGCATGGATCTCCGGGGGGAAGTCAGACAACGTTCATCTGCACACACTGTGATGACACACTGCTGGTTGAATATCAGCAAAGTTTCCCTGCTTCCCTTCACTGGTTCCTGTACAGCAGGGTCGGTCTTTTTTTCATTGTTATAATCATTAAAAAAGCAGCATGTGTATACATTCAGTAGGCTATATCTTCAGTAGCTAGCTAGCTAACCCTACACTTTTCAGGGTTTGATTTTGGTTTTGGAACAGGGAAGAAACGAATATCTTTTTCCAACCTCTCCAGGTAACAAGTATCATTATAGCAACACTTACCTTTCGGGAAATTTTTCACTTTTCTTTGTTTAGGTTAAAATGCTATTGATAAGATGATGGCATAGTAATATATAATATGCCATAATAAGCTGATGGCACACTGAAATGTGAGTGCTAATGGCGAACATTAGCCTACTGTAGCGTAGCCTCTGAAACAGCCTCTCTCGTAGCCTCTTTCCACTTACTAGTAACATTAACATTACTATCTAACGTTAGGACTGTAACCTTATTCTAAAACTCATCAGTCATCACTGACTCCGGTTGAGTTTTAAAACTCCGGGGATGCATTTGTAATAGGGATGGGGGCAGCACAAGCAAAAACACTATTCGAAAATCATGGCAACTATTCGACGATTTTTCGAATAATCGCTAATTTTTTCTAAGTGCTGTGTGAAATGCAAGAAAGGTAAGAGTTGCTTTAATACACGACGTGCCCCAGACACAACATTTAGCTCCAAATCTACGAAACTAGCCTGAAAATGGAGGAAATCTGAAACCGCTGCAATAGAGTCAATGGAGCACAGCTGTGTTGTCGGACCCTGGTCTGAGCCAACCTGATGCTACATTATAATTGGCCAATCTGTGTCTGGGGGCGGGACTTAGTGGTGGGTCAATTTTGATGACCAGAGATGAGTTTTAAAATAGTGCCAGGAGAGGAACTTTAAAGAACTAGAGCAGACAAAGAATGTAGCCTCACGTTGCCTTGCATCGTCTCGCATCTCTTTGCACTAGAGCAGACTATATATTCTCGAGCCAGCTGCCGCCAACGTGCAGTTCTGTACTTTCTAAGACTGTGAAGCCAGTGACTAGATAGTCTCCACATGCACACAGAAGAACACTGGTGAGAGAGGAGCCAGTAACCAAACTAGCCAACTTAACAGCTTCCTAAAAATGCTCAGAATAAAAGTGTTCAGTGTGTGTGTTGTAAACAGTGGCAGCCCATGATTTTTCACTTGTGGGAGAAGAAAATGGAACAAAAAAATGAGCAAAATCACCGATTGATCTCTGATTCACTGATTCAAACAGCCATTGCAAGCCAACAATGGGACCTCAAAAAGTAGACTACTGTTGATGAGCAGTCCCACAATCCAACAGCACCTGTCGGCCAACTGTTGGCTTTGTATTTTAGGGCTGTTTGCAAGCCAGATTTGTAAACACTACTTGAGTCGTCCAAGTTTGGATTGAGCCGTCACTCAGCCTTTTTACTGCTGTGCAAATTAATATCTAAGATTTCTATTTGTTATGTTCCACTGTGCACTGTTCCCTCTATGTGACTATTTATTTATAAGGCTATTTAATCTGTCTATTCTCTTTATGACTCTGGTCATTATGCTCTCTGTTGCACCAAAAAATATGGCTCTTGTTGAGATTAATGCATTGGAAGTTTCCACTGAGACAGGCTTCCAGGAATCCCTTTCTTGCTTTAAAAGATGTTTCACTGTTCTCTCACCAGAGTTTGGGTTTTGTATTTATTAGATATGAAGCACTGCTGCTTTTATATGATTTCATATTATTCATCCCAACTTTTTAAATTGAGTAAAGAACCAAAGAAAACATCACTTACTTATTATTATTTTTGTTTAATAATTCATGGAGACTGGGATTTGATTTCAGTGGTAGCTTTCTCACACCATTTACTCAAGCATTATCTTAATTTAAAACTAAATAAAAACTTTAATGGTGTTGTGTACTGTTATAGATACTTACAGAACACTTGTCTTAGAGTCGCACATTTTCTGCCGTTAGTTTTTATTACATTTAATTCATTTTTGAAACATGTTGATTGTTGGTAAGACAAAGCTGATATGACTTTGAGGAAATGGCTGTCCGATCTAATCGCCAGAATAAATGTTGGCATTATATGTTACTTCAAACCATACATATTAGGGTTGGGCAGATAGACGATTCCATCATCAATTGCCAGTCACTGTCAGTCTTCGACCGGTGAGCTGGACATTCTGATTCAAAAGCCCCCTCCACACCAACATCGTGGGTGTGGATTTGTGGTGAAACATGTTGATTATTTTTCAAAATGCAAGGCCTTCATGGACAGGGCTTGTCCCTTTCCAGCCAAATTGCCAGAATAAATGTTGGCATGGTACTTTAATGCAAACCATAAATATAAGGGTTGGGCCACGTCCTTCGCTTTTCACTGAGCCCAACATTGTGATTTATGAGGCCCCTCCAACCCCGTCCACGCCACACTGAGGTGCAGGTTTGTGGTGGTGCTCATGGCATTCATTGGGTGCTCAAAAAGTAACAGTTCTGTTAACACCTGGCCTACAGAAACATTGCATGCAACAGTCTGCCTCTCTCTCTCTCTCTCTCTCTCTCTCTCTCTCTCTCTCTCTCTTTCTCAAACACACACACACACACACACACACCTTGGAGCGCGCCATGGCACTCACTAATTGTCTCTGTCCTTTTTGTGGTCATTTACAAGCAGACCAGATAAAATGCCTTGTACAAGAAAGCTGCTCTTGATTGGTCAGAATTTCCACGTGGGAAAAATCCAGGAAGTAAACAAAACGTTGAAGAAGAGTACACTTGCAAGATAAATGTGACACTTTCTAATGTCACAATGGAGGGACAACTACGCAGGTTGATTTTAGCGCTGCTCATCGTGGACTATATTGCTGTCATTGTTCATTTTAGTCAAACCATACAGTTTGAAAACGAGGCGCGGCTCCAACTAGAAAACAATGTTTTGATGCATTGGATGTGCTGAATGTGCATATTAAGGCAGTACAGGAGGAGGTGCACATTAATAATCCTCCAGGACTGTAACATGCTCATGTTTAACCCAAACAATGTGTCATGTGACTGCAGTTGGTTTGGATAGAGTCAGAACACACTCTCACCACAAACGAACCGCACCAGAGTTCATTTGTAACTGGATTGAGACCACCTCTTCAAGAAGGTCTCAGTCTGGTTGTTTTGGTGCACACCTGAGTGCGATTGCTGTGTTCACACCTGCCCAAACGAACCGCACTTAGGGGGAAACAAGTTCAATTGAACGGAACCAAACACTTCAGGTGTGAAAGCACCCTTAGTTAGGATTAGAATTTGGCTTAAAATACTGGTTTTGACCCCACAGCCATCGCTGAATGTGCCCTAATGTCTCGCTAAAAAAAAAAAAAAAATCCACTTATGTTGTTTGTTGATCTCAGTGGTCTGCTGCTTGACAGCTGTCTTGCCCAGGTGTCTTGCCATCCACCATCGCCTCCGCCTTCCGATGATACAGTCAGCTAATATACATTTAGTCTGAAGTGCAAAACCTACAATTTTACATTTTGGTGGTTTGCAGAAACATATAATTTAAACATTTTATTCTGGCATTGGGCTGCGCTGTCTATACATTTTTATATAACACTGTACTGGAGTAAACACTCACAGAAGTAACTCAACACAGAAGCTTTTCTGTCACTGACTTTCTCATGCACACACAAACACTAAACCTCCCCTCCACTCATTTCATGTCCTTTTTCTTGAGCGCGCTGCTTCAACACTTCATTTTAATTTAGTTTACACACTCATGTGTCAGCCTCAATCCTCCATGACCTTGGTATGTCCCTTTCTGCTGTGTGAAAGCCTACATTGTCTTTAGGCCCTCAAGGATGGCAAACAGTCAAAACCTTGCCCATCATTACATTATACAGCTAATGCAATAACAGTTAGGTGGAGGCAGTGTGCCAGCAAGCCCACTGCAGGCGACAAGGGTCCTATCTCTGCGTGTACGTTTTTGTGCTTGTGTATGCATTTGTACTGCATGTGTGTTTGTGCACCTGCAAATTTATAGGGGCTGAAGGAGGGGGAGTGCTCGTATGTGTGCGCCTGTATATGTGTGAGGGTTTAATGAAGCACTCTTAACTCAGCACATTTCCCCAGGCATGGGCGACTCAGGGGCAAGGCTGTCAGAGTTTGCATGAGTACACTGCCAAAAGATTGCCTTAGTTCCACACTGTAATGTTAAAGCAAAGAGAGCAGACATCACTTTGCTCACCAATCTCACTCCCATAATCCCAGTTTTATTGAATAGCCTGATACTGCTTGCGCTGGCGACAGGTTTAGGTCCTTTCACTGCTCATGTATCTGCACATGTGCGCACACAGACAGTCACACATGCACCTGATGACTTGCCAAAGTTCGATCGGCGGGCTCAGCCAAGTGTGGCTGGATGCGTAGTTGATATTTCACGAGACCAGATCAATGCCCTTCCCGTCTAACTTCAGAATTGCCTTTTTTATTGTTATAGATCAAAGGGAAAGAACCCACACTTGAGCATATATTGATGAAGAGCACTCTGCAGTGTCTCTGTTATCTTAACCTCCACTTTCATCAAATATACATGCCTGCATGCTTTACAACACATGACAGCCCCTGGAGAGCACACTCGCCGGTGTGACTTGTTATATAATGACCTTTCTTGCTTGGTGAGAGTGGATTCAAAGTGGGTTGTAAGAAGTTCTAGGGAGTCTTTAGGAGGTCATTGTCAACTGTGCATGTGCACTGACACATATATTTTGGCAATTTGCTGCTTTTACAAAATGCTGGTGCTGAAACATTTAATTGATTAATTTATTGATAGAAAATTAAATTTGAAAATCCGCTTTTTCACAGCCCATTCGACAGAATAAATGTTGGCATTTTATGTTTCTGCAATCCACTACATTATATGTAACATTTGCACATTATTAGCTTGTGGATATTTTGAAACTCAACATTTCTTTACATTTCAACAATGCTCTGTTTAATGTGTTGTTAGATTTAGGCACAAAAACCACTTAGTTATGGTTAGGAAAAGATCATGTTTTGGCTTAAAGTACCTGGTTGTGGTGGCACAATCGCCACTGAAAAGGCAGCAATAGCTTGCGAAAAACACCGCTGTAGGGTGCACAGTCTCTGCTGAAAACAGATGTGCCGATGGGTGGCACAATCACAATGGAAATGCAGTAACGACTTGCTAATAAACATTCATTTTTCGTGGCAAGATTGCCGCTTGAAATGCAGCAATGTGTTGCTAAAAAGCACCCGCATTTGGTTGCACAATTGTTGCTGGAAACATATCAGTGTGTCACTAAAAAAGACCCACTTTTGGTAGCACAATCTTAGTGGTAATGCAGCATTAGCTCCCTAAAAATATCAACTTTTGGTGGCACAATCAAGAAACAAAGCTTGTTAAAAGAAATCTGCTTTTGGTGGCACAATCTCCGCTAGAAACATAAAGATGTGCTGCCAAAAAAAACCCGCTTTTGGTAGCACAATTGTCACTGGAAACATAGCGATGTGTCAGTAAAAAAGACCCATTTTTGCTGACACAATCAAGAAACAGAGCTTGTTAAAAGAAATCTGCTCATGGTGGCACAGTCTCTGCTGGAAATGGAGATGTGTTGCCAAAAAAATACCCACTTTGATGGCCCAATCACAACTGAAATGCAGTAATGGCTTGTTAAAGAACATTCACTTTTGGTGGCACAGTTGCTGCTTGAAATGCAGCAATGTGTAGCTAAAACAAGCCGCTTTTGTTAGCACAATTGTTGCTCGAAACATATTGATGTATCACTAAAAAAGACCCCCTTTTGGTTGGCACAATCGTAGTGGTAATGCAACATTAGCTCCCTAAAAAACATCAACTTTTGTTGGCACAATCAAGAAGCAAAGCAGTGGCTTTCAAAAAAAAAAAAAAATCTGCTTTTAGTGGCACAATCTCAGCTGGAAACATAGAGATGTGCTGCCAAAAAAACACCCACTTTGGTGGCACAATTGCAATGGAAACAAAGTAATGGCTTGTTAAAAAAAATTCAGCTTTTGGTGGCACAATCTCTGCTGGAAATGTGGCAACACGTTGCTTAAAAACACCCACTCTTGGTGGCACAATCATGGTGGAAACGAAGCAATGGCTCGCTAAATGACACCCGCTTTTGGTGGCATAATCAACGATGTGACACTGTAACACAACTAATGTTGAACAGTGGTCTGCAGCCTGGCAGCTGTCTCGGTGTTACGCCATCCACCATCCCTTCCACCTTCAATGCCGACAACATACTAATGTAATGTATCTGTGGGTTGCAAAAACATACAATGCCAACATTTTCCTCTGGAAGCACAGATGACCAAAAATCATTGGTTTCAGCTATGGTAGTAAACCATTTGTGTTGGAATATGTTAATTTAGGCTTTCTGAATTTATTATGGGCAATTTTATCTATTGTGTGACAAACTATTTGCCAAACAATTGATTAATTAATTACGAAAATAATCATCAGGTATACAAATGTTCCTTTAGTACACTTACAGACAGGTGTTGCCATTCCACTGGGGGTCATTTCCATCAGACTTTGATATGAAAGCATTTGGGAGTCTGAGAGCTAATTACAAACCCTTAAAGTTGTAAAAACAAAAACCACTTCAATCTCTAACCCTTCATCAAACAGCCAGTGTCTTCACTCTCTGTGAACTCAGCTCACCCAACAAACACCAGATTTACATGATTGTGAGAGTTTGTCACCAGCTCTGTTTTTTTTATTGATTCTCGTCGGCGGCTCCTAGTTTGCATTTGTATGATCAAGTTGTCAAACAGTCCCTCTTCCACCTTGACTTAGAGGACAGCTTCACCAAGGCTGTCATGCAAATCAGACTAAAATATGGACAAACTGTCTTTGAGGTAAATAGAGCGATCGGAGGCAGAGTGAGAGTGAGAAAGAGGGCGAACGGGGAGAGCACGAGCGGGACAAAGATCAAAGCAAGACCGCACCGTCTTGAATACCAATAGGTGGACATACAGTATGCGTGTTTGCTCTTGATTATATTTTTCTGTGAGGACCAAAACCTGGTTGAGCCAACCAATGTTGTGGGGTTAAAAAGCAGTCTGCACAGCTTTGCCACTTTACTTTGGGTTCACAGTGAAGGTTAGGGTAAGTTTAGATATTAATGTCGCCAGTTTAGAGTCCCCACAAGGTTAGAAAGCTTTGTCGAGCGTGTGTGGATTTCTTCCTGTAGTTGAGCGCATGAACCCACTCATTATGCAGAAACCCTAATCAAACACTGCTGAGCTCTGACCACCTGCACCCAGTTGTAAGCCAGCCGGCGTCAATTGTGTGTGCCAGCGTCTCTTAAAAAGAAATAATTTCATCACAAGTGCAATTCTGGTTTGTGCTTAATCTATAATTTAACGGCTGCCTTTATCCAAAGTGATTTACAAAACAGTGCGCTGAACAGCGGCCTTACACACATGGCAAGTGCAGCCTGGCAACCGACCCAATCCAATCCTTCTACCAGCACTGCCACACAGAGCCAACGCTCAAAGTATATTTAGTAATCTGTTTATTTTTTTGCTGTCATCTTGGGAGGTGCGCTGGCAAAGTGAAAATCCTCATTATACCGACTTTTGTAGCATTAGCTGCAGTATGTCAGAAATGTCTTGAAGAATTTCGCTAACGGAGAAACATTGAAGTAACTGAGAAAGGACATTGTCAGTGTTCCACTCCTTTAACAATGACATTTTTTGTCACCATTTTTGCCTCCCTGTGACGTGTTTACTTTTGCCACTGGCAGCTAGAACCCGACTTCAGCTTTTTTACGCTCTCAGCTCAGCCAAGTGAGTGACAACCATGTTGTAACCAGCATTTCTGGCGATGGATAGCGAGCTTGGTAAACATCAATGGCGTGGAAGCTATTCCGTCAGATATAATTGGACTCTTCGGGGGGACAGAATGATTCATCAAAGTCAAAGAGAGGGAAAGGATCCATTCTGGGATGAGTGAAAGAACAAGGAAGTGTGTCTCCCTTGTGTTGTGAAAAATAATGGCGAGACAGGGGGTTTGGGTTGTGAAGGAAAGGGGAGGGGAGAGAACAGAGACGAGGGAAAATGGCACAAAATGAGAAAAGTGTGAATGATAAATGGAGAGAGGGCGAGTTGTGGAGTGCTCAGGATATGGGGTTGGTGTTGTGTAACATTTATTCATGCATATGTGTGTGTGTGTGTGTATGGGAATGTGCATGCGCTCAGCAGCCAGGAAGTGTCTGGAGGCCCCGTGTGTATATGTGTGTGTCCTAATCGATTCTCTCTGTGCCATCTTCAAGCCCTCCCTCCACCCCAGCCTCGGGGATATTTGTGTTTGCCTGCAGTGTGCCACTTAAAAGAAGCTCTGGAAAAAAAAACACCAAAATTTGCAGGAGACACGCGCACGCAGGCGGCGTACCTCACACAGAATAGAAAATCAGTAGCATTTCTCACATCTATCACTCTCCCTCTCTGTCTCCCTCTTCAAGGGATGTTCTTTCAGCAGCCAAAGCACAGCGAGTACCAGCCGACTCAGGAGGAGCCTTGGCGCCAGTTTGGCAGTATTGTGGCCCCGAGGCGATGCTGTATCACTGCATTGTCCACTTTTTAACTCGCTTTGAGAGAGCCAGTTAAAATCATAGGCCTCTGCTTCTGATAAGGAAGAAAAGGTCAAATGTTTGACTTTGACTAGCTGTACAAGTCCAAACTTTAGACCTGTAACTTCCAGCAGTGGTTCTCAACCTGGGGTCGGTATACCCTAGAGGGTCTGGGAATAATTTTTAGTGGTCAGCAGATGCAGTGTTGAGCATTAACATGCCAAGAATGTTTTCACTAAACATGCTGATGTTTTTAGTGAATGGTGAACTCAAGATATCTGCTACTAATGAATGTGAACGTGCACACTACGTTTAACGGTACCCAAGGATTTGTGTAATATTGTTGCCCCGTCGATGAGGTGTTTCCCCCTAACTAAATATGACCAAACCTTTTCCTTTACCTAACCACTGAGGGAGGTGCTGCACATTTTAGTAGGAGTGAAACTCTATTTGACAGGGGTACAGACTTCAACACAACACCTGACGTGGCTTGTGCGACTGGCAATTCAGATATTTGTAGCTAATGTTACCGCTGAAGTCACTTCACATGAATATTTAAAGATGTTTTATGAACACATCAGCACAGATTCAAAGGAAAAATCACACATTTTTATGCAAATTGTGCCCGACAAGTCTGAAAAAACAACGTCAGCCACATTGGCAACGGATTAGAAACAACACATGAAGTTAAAGCATCTAGCCAGTCTTGGGAAATATCTGCGGGTGAAGGATGATCACAGGATTTAATGTTATTTAAAAAAAAAAACAAGAGAAGAAGAAATTGTAATTTTGTACTGAAGCTGCTGATTAACAATATCTTGCTCAGGGTGCCCAGTAGCTCACCTGGTAGAGCAGGCAGCCATTGTACAAAGGATATGTCCTTGTCCCAGTGGCCATGGGTTCAGTTCTGATCTGTGGCCCTTTGTTGCATGTCATCCCCTCTCCTTGTTCTTTCACACTGATCCTGTCCTATCTAATAAAGGCAAAAAAGCCATTAATACAATCTTTAAAAAACAACAACAATATTTTGCTCAGTGTTCAGTATCTTTAAAAGATGACCACATTAAGTATGCATTGCTTTTTCAGAGAGCTGTATTCTGGTCAAGGTGGAAAAACCTCCGGGACAGAATTTTACATTAACAAAGCTACTCACTGTTTAACTTCACCCTAAAACCTGACACCTATTAGCCTTCACAAGTGCATTTATATTAGGTGTGCACGGTCATCCAGTGGGCCAAATTGGACCCTTTGGCAGGCTGGTTCTGGCCCCAGGGCCGTATGTTTGAAGCCCCTGATTTAAGGATGACAAAGAAGAAAAATCTGTCACATGAAATTTTGTTGAATGTCCTATAAATTCAACTTTTTTATTGACATGAGAAAGAACTTATTTTCATAAAAAAGTTAATATAAATACAATCATTTTTTTCCAAAACTCCCTCAGATTTATTTGGCACACAATGAATCACTATGACATTGCGCTAACAACAACAACAACAACAACACTCACCTCTGGGTAGACAACTGGCAACTGATTTAAATTGCGGAGATATGTGAAATTGGCAAACTTGTTTTTTTCTGTAGTTTTTGGCCATAAGTATAATTTATAAAGATTTATATTAAAACACTGTGGTCCGACATATCTGAAGTTTCTGTGTTGCATTGCTAGTGTCTTTGATAAACTAAATCTACTGGCACAGAAGCTGAGCAAATGTACTGCTGTGGATGGGGCTGAAAGACATATTTTAGACGCCTAAAAGTTTTAAGTGTATGCTGTATTTGAAATATATACAATCAAGGCAGCAGTAGACCAGCAACTCCTGTATTCTCAGAAGTAAAATTACTGTCTTTGTCAGTGGAGCTGGGTCGAAATAACTATTTAGTTCCACATCAGAGAGGGTTGTCTGACGGCAAGGAAAAGTTGCGAAAATATTCTACATATAGCATACTCGTCAGCTGAAACTGATTTTTTTTTTTAAATGTGTTTTTTAGGTGGCTAAAAACTAACCAGTTGAGGCAGTATCTGCCCAGCATCGTTTGACTTTATGTGCATGACGCAAGGGATTTCTACCCGGAAGTTATTGTAAACAAACGTTAGACCCTTCGTCCTCACACTTAAACATCACATTTTGGGTTTGCTGCACCTTATACTCCATTCTTCCTAACTTAGACCTGTTGTCCTTGATTGTGGACACTTTTTTGTGCCATCTAGTGGTAGCAAATAAACAATACACTAATACATGTAAAATCAAGATGGCAGCCGTCTCTGCCAAGTCAGTCTGCAGCTGATCCTGACACAAAAGTGGACAAGGTCCAAAACCTGATCACATTTTATGGCTGAAACGTGTTCATCTATACTTACTAATGCTTGCAGTTTGATATGGCAACAAATTTGACCAGTATTAGCAACAGTAATGAGCTAAGATGCTGTTAATTAGGAACATTGGGACGTTATTATTACAGCATTTCACACAGACCAGTCAGGTGTGACAAACTTCCTCCAGACAAAACGGACATTCCTAGCTTAGAGTATGGAGCAAAGAAAATGTATTCAGAGTTACACAATGAACAATGTTCAAACATTTAAATTAACTGTTTTATACTTTATTACACACTTGTGGATATTAGAAATAAACCTAAAGTCCCCATATGAGGACATCACTTAATAAAACTACTTCCTGTTCAAAGACAATGCTTAGTTTTTTTAATACTTATCAGAGCCTACTGATCCCAAAATAGCTAGGAGGAATTGAAAATGCATACCAAACAAAAGTTAGGGTCTCAGGAGGATATAGAGTTGGGGCAAAAAATTACTGAGTTAGCCTAAAGTGAACTATTATCATTCAAGACATATGTGAGGGATGTACAGCAGAACAAAAATGAGTTTACTCTGCTTGATATGCCTGAATATCAAATACGAAAATAACAGCACATATAAGACAACACTGCAATTTGAACAGTCAGCTTCACTGGAAATTCTACTTTTATGAATGCAGTATCTGTGACTATAAAACATAGTTTATTTTAAACTTCAATTATAGAGGAGAAGGGAAAACACAGCCTATAAAACTTTAAAGCACAACAATTTTTTGTTTGCATATCTGCCAAGGTGTACACAACTATACCCATATATTTGTAAGAAGCCAATATCAGCAGATATTACCTGCCTGATGACATATTGGTCACGCTCCAGTATGGAGGGACTCCATGAATAAGCAAATGAGTTTGTACCCTGCTGGCGTGTTTCATTTCCCCCGTTTTTTTAAGTCGTTGTTTACGTCTCCTTAGGCGCACCTCTGTGTGTACGTGGAGATGTCAGACCAACCATCAGCCCAGAGCAGTTGCTCTCCGTGTTAAGCGCCGCTGCAGGATGTTTCTGTGGTTTCGAGGTGAAACCGTGTCACCGCGCTGCCCCAAGGCATTTGGAGGGCTCGTCAAAGTTAAGCCTGTTATCTGTCTGTGACGTCACCGTCGCGCCCGGAACAGACACCCAGGCTCACACACACACACACACACACACACAGATGCACACAAGCAGACAAACAAAACAAGACGTTATATAACCATAAACCATGACATGGCACTTGTCCCACAGAAATCCCCCTCTGGAGAGAGAAAGAAGCAGCAGAGACGGGATCGGTGGCAAAAAGACGATGAAATGAAGGCTGTGGGAAATGGCGTGAGAGTAAGAGGGAGAGGAGAGATTCGGAATTTGAATCGTAACATCCGTGTGTGTTTGTGTGTGTCTACCTGAGGCGAGAGGGCGTGAGAAGGAGTTAAAAAGAAAGAAAAAAAAAAAAAAAGATGTAAGGTAGGAGACCTGCAAGCTGTCAGAGCTGGAGGGACTGACTGGCGATGGCGACGACTCTAAAGCCTCATACACTGCACCGAACCAACACATAAACAAATGCATATGGCGGCCTCATGGTCTCTTCTTTTTTTCCCCTCATACATGCATTTGCATCTTCTCCTTTTCTCATTCCTCTAGCAGGCATGCAACACTCCTCATTGCTGACACCGCTTCTTTAGAAACATCTTCAGAGCCCTCAGTTGTTCTCACTTCCTTAAGCACGCTTTACCCAAATCTTCCTCCAGACTCAACTCTGTCTTGTCAACACTTGAAGACGAGGGGCCTCAGATTGCAGCAGCGTCTGCCCTCAGCATCAAAGTTTTAAGAAAAGGGGATTTTGTGCTGCTGCTGGTGGCGAGGGTATTGGCGATGTGCAGTCTATCCCCACCTCTCTCCTCTCCTCTCCCTCCCTCTCTCTGACTCTGCGCTGTGCCCAGCGGATGTTTATCCAGGCCCTGAGCTCGCAGCTCTCGGTGGACTGGGCCTTCCACCAATCGTACTCAGCTTGAAGCCAAGCAGCTTGTGCTAAACCACGCAGGGGAGACAGACAGGAAGAGCGTGGGTGTGCGTGTGTCTGTGTTTTGTGGGAGAAAGATATAGTCCTGCACCTGTTTTAGTTTTCACCGGTCTTCCCCCATCATCAGTTGCCCTCCTCATTATTATGCCTGTGCGCCTCTCACCGCCGTCCAGCCCTGCGGCCAAGAAATGATAGCTGCTGTAGCTTAATTTAAATTGCTCGTAACTGCCTCGGAGATATTTTGGCTGCTGATTCAACTCCTGTTGCGGCGTTTCATTTTATGTACATGGCAGCTTTACAGCCAAATCAAAAAGGGTTTGTTGACTGCGCTAACCACTCGCTGCACAAGTTGTTTTCACTGCAGAGTGTGAATAAGGAATAAGGCATATTGTCTTGATACTCCGTTTGATCCTCACAGGGCGCTGGAGTTCAGACATTTTTGATTGACGGCTTCCTCTGTCGCGCAGTTTCCGGCTTCGTTTGATGTGTTTTTTTTCTCCACACGCGTTACATCTGTGTTATCTGACGCGCCTTCCCCGACATTGTTCGGGGTCTGTGATGCAAGGTTGCTTTTTTCTAATCTGTGTTCGGTACACAGGGAGATTGGTATTTGCATGTGAATTGCTTTTCTGTAGCGTCTGATGTGGGGCACGATAGCATGCTGTATGAATGCCCGATGGGAGAAAAGCAATTCTTTTTTTTTTTTTTCTTCTTCTTCTTCTTTCATGTCTTTCTCCTTTGAGGCTAAAAAACAATAGGTGAAACGGCGGCGTTCCTGCTGCATTGCTGCAGTAAAAATGGAGAAAGTGTGTAAAAAGGTGTGTGTGATGGAGGTGTGTTTGAGTGAGGTGCTCAGCTGGGTGAGTTGGGATAGACCTCCTGGAGGTCCCGTAGCTCCTGGCAACCCTGCATCCTCCCCTTTCTTCCCACATCCCGCCTCCTCTCTTCAGCCATCTCTCCACCTCATCCCTGCTGATGCCTTTGCTCCACTCCCAACTTCCCTAGTCACACTTTCTTCCCTCTTTTCCTTCCCCCCTCCTCTATTTTATCTCCTGCTCTCCCTCGCTCCTCCCCCTATTTCGGAGCCAGCTGTGTAACTCTGCTAATGACGCTGAGAAAGCATGCTGTCAGCACATCCTCCAAGCCGCCAGGGCATGGTTACATAAGCTGGTTAACAGAGCAGGCCCACTGCCATGTCAACCCCTCATCATTATTCGGAGGAGAAGAAGAGCGAGAAGAAGATGACGGGGGGGCGAAAAGGAAGAGGAAAGGGACAAAAGTGAAGAGAACATATGCTCACTCATTTTCTGTCTCTCTATCTCACACATGCACTTCATCAGCAGTCATGATCTCACCCCTCATCATCTGCAGCTAATTTTTCATCCCCTGCATGCTTGGCAACAAATTCCCACATTCCAACAAATTCTTTTTCATCTTCCCTCGTCTCCTCGGCCCATCATATAGACACAAACAAAAAGCTGCGAGGGCTTCAGCCAGGGGTCTTTTTATGAGGACGATCAGGAGGGTCGCTCCTCTTATACTATCAAGGGCCCCCTAATTAGAGCCATCAGGTAATTAAGCACAATTAGAGGATTAACAGCAATGTTGGAATAAAAAACGAAAGACCTCCCACCACTTCTAGCCGAAGGCATACAAAGAAAAAAAAGCACGCACGCCCGCGCGCTCCCATACACACCAGGCCCTTCCCTCTTCCTTTTTTCTCGTCTCCCAGCCCTGCTGTGGCTCCGCTTTAATGTATCTTTTAAGACCTTTCTTTTTCTCTTGCCATCCCTGCTTAAAAACCGCAGATTCTCTTTAACAATCTAAATCCCCCCAGTTGTATTCTCCCCCATCTAATCTCTAATCTCTAACTCAGCCAGCAGAAAGCAAGGTCATATGGGACGGCCGCGGAAAAAAGAAGTGTGGAGTGCAAGGATGGAGAGTTACAGCCCTCAAACGGCTCTGCGGCCTAACAAAACAAAGTCCTCTGCTTTATAACATTATTAGCCGGCTAACAAAGAGAAATGAGCTGCTTACGTGCAACAAATTGGAGCAGCACCTAAAACAAATGAAGCCTCGCGAAAACACGAACCCCACCAACCAAGGTCTAACAAACATGGTGATCCATCTTTTATGAGATGTGCGCAGGTTCCCCCCTGCTCCGACTGTACTTCTGTGCCTAACAGGATGCATTTAGGTTAATGGGGGTTACTGTGTGTTTGGCAGCGCTCTGTGCATGAATTAGCATGTGTAGAATTATGAATGCGTCCATTTAGTATATTGCCCTGCAACAAATCTTGATTTCTTTGTGTTTGGCCCTCTAGCTCAGTTTGAGTAATGGCAGCTTTGGCAGTATGAAGTTAGGGCCCGTTTTGTGTGTGTAGGTATGTGTGTATTTCTCCATTAATTATGAATGCGCAAGCTTTACCCACACCCTGGAGCTTGGTATGTAAACTTTGCTTTGATGTTAATCGCATACTGCATTGATTTGAATGAGTGTGTGTGAAACAAGACAAGAATTTGGATTTGCTCTAGTTATAGTCACGGGTATTTGTGTGCGTTTTAGTGTATCTGTGCATGCATAATAGTGTATTTGCCCTGCGTTTGTGATTTTGAGATGATGATGATGGAATGAGGGAGTTGAAGAAATAGAGGAGTAGAAGGAGAGAGGGAGACATAAAGAGAGCATGGGTGCACACGCACCAGCCTCTCTGTACTTTTTGTCCGCAATATTATGTAATAAAAAAGAACTGGCACAGAGGGGTATAAGCAAAAAAGGCTAAAAGGAAGGAGGGAAAAGCTGAAGAGGGAGGGGAAAAAAAGCTGGGGGAGCCAGACCTAAATATTCAGAGATGTATTGCATTAATGGAATATGCTTCACTACAATATAGTGCACAGCCATTTAGGGATCTGCCTTTGTCATTAGGCAAATTAAATCTTCTTAATGTTCCCTCTGTTTAGTAATGGAAGCTCCTCTGTCATCCCCTCTCCTTCCCCCTCCCCTCACCCTCTCCCTCTGTCTTGCTCCCTCTCGTGTCTCCCTTTGGCATCCCTGTGGTGCTCAGTACTCCGCAGTCAGCTTTTGCTGTCTAGCATACGCCACTAAAGCTCTAAGTACATCTTCCCAAGACTCTGTACTTAGCTGTGGTGCTGTCACTGCATTGCTGTAAAGCTCCCTACTACCCGAGCACAACATGGCACCAGCACAGACATTTCAGCACCTTTTGTCTTTATCACAAAATAGTTCGGGGCTTAATAGGGAATGTCTGATTGCAGCGAATACACTATGAGAATCGCAGGGATTTGTAGAATGATTAAAAGCAGTGTATTTAATTGCGTATGCGTGACACTCACCATTTCAGCTCCCATGGCTTTGTGGGGCTGAGTATCTGGGCTCCACATAAAAAAGAGCTATGGCTGTGGCTGTGAGTTCGGTAGTTCTCAGAGTTTGTTTTCAGCACCACAGACAGCTCCAGGCCCAGTTAGTCAGCGTGCAGTGTGTTTCAGGACCAAGGACAGCACTTCTGCACCCAGTCTCATTACAGCTCTGCAGCAAGTTTTTAAGTTTTTCATTTTAAAAGTTGATATTAAAGTCTATTAAAATCATCACCCTGTTACTAATTGATGCTGTGCTCATTAGGAAAAAACAGCCTTGGTGACTGGTTTTAATACTGATAAACTATGTTGAAATGTTCCCGAGCTTCTTGTATTTGTGTGAATAATAACAGCAGTGAAGGAAAAAGTAGTGTGACATTGTTAGACTGCCATACTAAGTCATGGGGAACAGGTCAGGTTAGATTGTTTGGGACACAATGTTTATGACTTCTGCATCAGAGATCATAGTTCAGATCCCATCATTAGCTGTTCACATTGGTAACCTTAACCATAACCCCAGGCTGCCCATTATTGTTACTCAACACCTTAAAGGGGACCTATTTTGCCCTTCCTTATTTTCGGTCATAGGTATAATGTTACAGTGTCGAATGTTTATAATTAAATGTGTGACAAAGTTTCAAATAATGAGGTAAAAGTATGTAAAAGTTATCCCTGTGTGCATCTTCAGACTGGTCTGAATACTCTGTGTCCAACATTTTTTCTACTTGTGACACAAGTTCACATCACCTCTCGACAAATTTCTTTGTATGGTCATCTGCTCGAGGCATGCTACTTCAAATGTTACATTATATATGCTACATTACTACATAAAGCTACACGGTAACCTAAGGGAAACGTGCAATCTTCGTTGCCGATATTCCTGCTGGAACGTGTCTGGCTGTGTTAAGAAGCTTTTATTGGTGATTTTTAACAGGAGAAAGTGCTGCTATACACAGTCATTTCTGGGCTTCAAGTACACTGCTACATGTAGCTGCATGCTAACGTCAGGGAAATGTGTAATCTTGGTCGCCGATGTTGTTAATTTCCCCCCAAATTTGGATTATATTCTTGCTGGCACATGTCTGGTTGTGTTCAGAAGTTTTTACTGGTAATTTTTAACAGGAGAAAGTTCCACTATACACAGTCAGTACGTGGCTGCAAGTACACTGCTGCATGTAGCTGCATGCTAACATCAGGGAAACATGTAATCTTAGTTGCAGATGTTAATTTTCCCCCAGTTTCGGTTCATATTTCTGCTGCAACATGTCCAGTTGTGTAATGAAGCTTTTATTGGTGATTTTTGACAGGTGAAAGTGCGGCTTTACACAGTCATTCCCTGGCTGCAAGTACACTGCTACATGTAGCTACAAGCTAACATCAGGGAAACATGTAACTTTGGTTGCCAGTGTTATTTTTCCCCCAGTTTCAGGTTGTATTTCTGCTGTAACATGTCCAGCTGTGTTATGAAGCTTCAATGGGTGATTTTTAACATGTTTTTAACACATGTCTGGTTGTGTTCAGAAGTTTTTACTGGTGATTTTTGACAGGAGAAAGTTCCACTATACACAGTCATTCACCGGCTGCCAGTACAATGCTACATGTAGCTGCATGCTAACATCAGGGATGCATGTAATCTTGGTTGGATGTTGTAAATTTCTGCCTGGTTTTGTATCATATTCATACCCCGGCTGCAATGATGGTGCAGAGATGCTGAGATGCAGAAGCCCTGGAAACACTGACCAATCAGAGCACATTGTTTTTTTTTGGGAGGTGTGCCTAAAGAGACAGGTGCTAAAACAGAGCCCTCTGAGACAGAAGGTGAATAGGCCTACAGGTGTTCCAGTACAGACAGTATGAGCGGAATAGTGTTTGTGGGTCTGGTGGATCGCTGTCCAAAAGTAGGTTGTGGTTCCATTCTGTATAGACCTCAGGTGACTCGCAAATGTGTCAAGTGACTAACGAACAGCTTCTTGATAGACAGCAAACTAGCTCAACAACATGGCCAAATGCAGGTATGACACTGAATGTATTAAACTGTGTGGACCTTGAACTAATGACTCAGGAGAAACCTGGACTCTGTGGCTGGACCAGTTGGGAGCCACTGCATTAAAGCATGTCAACATTATCTAGTAGAAACCCAGAGTCTATGTTAATCTGGTTGGAGATATGCAGGAATTTAGGCCACCAAACTTAAAGTGAACTTCTCTGACCCAAACAGGTGCAACAATAATAAAAGGGGGGTCAGAGATAATATATTATATTGATCAGTCTTCTGCAGAGTACTGAGAAGTAGTTTAAATAGGCAAAATAAGGCAACATATCTACGTGGGTGGACCACTGGGATGTAGGGCCTTCTAATTACAGAGGTGGTTGGTCAGAAATGCTCATAAATTGTTCTTCTCTAAAGGCACTGATGAACAACCTGTTTTGTGGTTTCAGTAGTGTATGAGTTAGAACGTGTTGGTCTATTGATAGTCTTAAATCTAATCACTTTAAAGGTGATGATTTTATTGGAAATGTAATCACGGATTTCAGGAGATGCTTCACTTCTTTAATTTGCTAGGCTACAGAAAACATGCTTATTCTCCAACGGCTTTCTGCATTTAATTAAATTTGTCATTACCAGCCGTGCTTGTTATTGGTCTCCAGTGGACTTCCGTGGCTTAGCCCAGTAATGTGACTCCAGCTCAATTATACGAAGTTGTGTGAAAAATATGACGGCGAACACATTAATTTACTGTTCATAGATTACTGTACGTCTCGTGCGCCGCCTTGTTGAAGGGTCTTTTTTTGTGTTTTTTAATCTCTTCTCTCAGTTTCGTGTCACATCCTAATTTATCTCCGCTGACAGATTATATGAGCTCACTGTACACAGCAGGTACGCACAACCCATGGGCATCCATTACACAGTACTGCAGCAGAAAGAGAGGGAGGGGAACGGAGCGGCAGACAGGGCGATGGAGAGAGTGACGGAGCCACAAAAGGGACAACATGAAAATGGGAAAGCAAAGAAGAAAGATGACAAAATGATGGAGGGAAGGAAGCAAGAAAGAATTGTTGGGAGGAAGGGGGGAGGAGAGGATTGGAGAGAGTGTCTGTGAAACAGCTTTCAAACTCCCAGCAGAGAGCGCGCAGTTACATCTCATTACCTGAGAGGGGCAGCAGAGATGCAGCTTTCCTATGGCTACTTTCTGTGCCCCTATTTACACAGACCAACAAAGACTAACCATTCCCTTTTCTCACAAACACACACTTGTCTCCCATCCCTTTCCTTTCTCACCTTAAATTTTGGCAAACACAATGAGAAAAAAAAGGGGATGTGGAGACTCTGCTTTGAAATTGGTGCAGATGTACCCCTCGTCGCGAGTCAAACAACAAGCAGACGAACACTACTCCTGAGAGCCAGCCTCCACCACCACCTCCATGTTCAGTCATCTCCGTCTTTAATAAGCAGTGTTGAACTAGCAGGTGATCTGCGCTGACAGTGTGAAGGCACAGCTTGTAGCAAAGGCTAATTGGTGCGGACTGACTTCAGAGAGAGTGTAGCCACTCAGCGGTTGAGTGGTTGGGGGAGGTGGCAAGGCCAGAGAGCATGGTAGAACATACAGTGGAAGTATCATAAGGAGTGGGAGAGGGGGGCTTCTTCCTCTTCCCCACGGGTCTTTTTAATCATTATCAAGGGCATCCTGATGGTTCAACACGCACACTGAGCCACGGACTTGTTTCACTGAACATCCAACATGGCTGAAGGCCTTTCTTGCATGTGATCTTGATTCACAGATAGGACACAACGACCAAAATTATTTTTTCCTTCTCCTATAAAGTATAGCCTCTAGATTTGTCATGATAATTATGTAAAGAAAATTGTAGAATTGGGACAGAACACACTCGCTAGATGAAATTACAGATGACCTGCTGGGCAGTATTAAGCATGCATACTTTAACCGTAGTGCACACACACTACACACAACCATGCACGTATGCAAATGTGCAGTGAAAACATAAATACAGATGCGTAGTAGTGGTAGTATGCTTGACATTTGGCTGAAATGTCTCTGATGCTGACACAGCCACTGCCAGGGAGGAGTGATGCCCCAGGGGCAGGACTCAGTGTTCACTCTGACTCATCAGCACGTGTGCACACACACATAACAGACACGCATAGCCACGGACGTCAGAGGCTCCTCTATGTTGGCACGAGGGGGTCTTCCCCATCTCTCATCCCTGTAGAGCTTAGTACAGCTCATCCAGCGGAGTGTGTATCCATCGCTGCAGGGGACCCTGTTAGAGGAGCTGTATGTGTGAGTCACACGATACAGGGCAGGGCTTTTTGAAACTGTAGACAGATGCGTGGCCGTCCATATATATAGTGCTGTACATGTGTGTGAATGTTTTTATTTATGAGTGTATATGTCATGTACACATTGATGCCTCCTCATCTGCTCCCGTCTCTGTTTCGCCACGTGCCTCCCATGAATGAATTAACGGGATCGTTTTAACTACAGGATCCATTGATTTTAATTGATTTATTTTAATGAGAATGGTAGAAACACCCATGAGGTTGCTCTGCTGGGTCGCATTGCTTTTTATATAATGAGGTATTCATTTGAATAATTTTTAAACAGATTTTATTTCTAGACAGCCGCAGGTAGAGAATGAAAAAATACACCAGCCACGTAAGAACTGTGCGATACCGGCATGTTGATACAGTGGTTAGCATTGTTGCCTCATAGCAAGCAGGTTCCTGGGGGAGCCCTTCTGTGTGGAGTTTGCATGTTCTCCCTGTGCCGGCGTGGGTTCTCTCCGGGGTTTCTTCCTCTCACAGTCCAAAGACATGCAGGTTAATTGGTGACTCTAAATTGTGAGTGTGAATGGTTGATTAGGGGTGGGGGAAAAAGTTGATAGAGAACAGTATTGCGATCTTTGCCAAGTATTTTTTATTTATTTATTTTTTTAACTGTATAAATAATTTTTATTACAAATACAAATTAAACTTTTGGTAGCCTACTAGAATAATTAAATCAGTTGCCTTTTCAGTCCACTAGATACATTTTGCTGCAATAAAAATGACTGAAGTGAGACAACGGGCTGTTTAATTTTATGAATTTATTTACTTTATTTTTATTTGATAGGGACGATGCAACTTAACATAGTTCTGATACAGAGTATAGGACTGATTTGTTGCACAGAGAGTTATAGCTATTGCTGATTTTTAACTCCTTTCTCTAGTTGGGCTTTTACATGTAGACCTAAAATGGTATTAAAGATATACAATTTAAAATACATAAACCAGTAACAATACATCTATTACAACAGACATACCACTATACTCTATACTCTATACAATGATATCATATTGGGGGCCACTGGTGATAGCAACCCCTGCAGTCGATTATAATGGACTTGCTCTTCTGCTGGTATGCTACGGCAGATGTGTATTTCGGCTGTAATGGTACACAGAAGTCAGGGTAAGTTTAAACTCCAGTTTAGGAGTCACAATGGGGAAAAAAAACAAATGTATAAAGATATGTTTCTTTTATTTTATTTTGAGCAGACAGTTGTGCAAGTGTCAAAAACAGACAACATTCTGTTGCTGGGGACTAAGGGGAACATCTTGCCCACTGGCAACTTTGGTAAACTATTTTCCTTTATAAAAATAAAGAACATTCAAACACGTCTTTATTACAATGCAAGAACACTGAACAAAACACTTTCCAAACAGGCAACAAGTCACAACGGGCTAAACTGAAAAACATCTGTTATGCAATAAAATTGAAATTACAAAATCGAGAATAATAAAAACAAAATAATAAAACAGAATGATAAAAAGTCATGCATGAGGAGGAGTGTTAAGTTAGTTCAGCCTTGGCTGCATGCCAGTGTAAATACCAGATGATTTAGTAATTGTTGTATCGTTTATTGTTTGTTCTACTACGTGTCGGGCTGCTTGAAAACAGTGGGGATAAGGATATGGGGTCTGGTTTGCCTCCTCCTTGTCCTGGTGATAGGCACATCTGGGTGATGCCGTCGAATGTGTGTTAGCATGTCTGAGGTGTTTCCATTCATGGACCCTACGACGATGGAGCCAAGACACACTGTCCTTGTCTCATACACAATTCCATGCTGTTGTAGCTGACTGAGAATTCTGCATTTGGTTGTGTGTACCAAACCATGACCCCCGTAACCAAGACGTGACAGCCCTACATCCCATCTACCCTTAGATACCCTTACGTGTTCCGCACAATATCAGAGTTAGAGTGAAATCAACTGCCATTTTTATGCTTTAATAAATCTGCAGATGTTAGTTCTCATCATGAAGAAAGTAGAGTGGGAGGGTGGGAGAGTAGGCGTACAGAGACAGAAAGCGAAAGAGAGCAATGCGCAGGCATGTTGTGATCACATGCATGACCTATATGGGGGAACTCAATTAGGTGAGTGCAGACACCTACACAGGTTGATAAGGGACCATTTAGCATGAAACATGATAACAAAGCAGCTCACATTACTGCCAAAGTAACTAACCATTGCTTTGCTGACATCGGCCGCTGGAGAAGGCTTGTTGGATACTACCCCGTCCGTCAACACGGTGTGTGTGTGATTGAGGAAATTAACTTGCTGGTTACTTGATTTTTTAAAAGCAGCACTTCACCTTGATTTAGACAAATGAAATAGGGCTGTTAAAATGTTTGGACAAAGTAAAGGCTTGACTTCATCCTAGACTTTTCCTCTGGGTCTCAATTTTCCTTTACCTTAAGGGCAATTAATCTACCCTGGAGCGAGCTACTGCCAAACAAATTAGCAAATAGTGAGCTTACTTGCTTTCCTGCCCACTTAATTAGGCTTCCTCCTGCCAAATAGCTTCCACAAGTCCCTCGGTCACCTCCTGCACCAGGCCACACCGGGCGTCCTCCACTCGAGCCCTGTCGCCTCTGCGGGCCAACTCAGACTGAGCTGTCCCTCTGAGGACCGAAGCTTCTGTCTGCCTGAGCTCTTTAGTCTGGTGTTAAAATCTGCCCCAGCCATCCATTGCCAAGCTTGTCATCACAACAAGCTTACAGTGTAAATGCCCAAGATTTAGCTAGATATTGGCAGTGTACCGCTGTGCCCTTTATTTGTTAGCTCCGCGCTAATCTGATATGCAGGATGATGGACGCCAAACAGTTTTGAGCTTGTCAATATTTGGTCAGCGTCGGTCAGTGTGTATAACGCCAGACTTACACGGATGTAATCCAGAGAAAACAGCAGATTGTAGCGACAGTAGATGCCGGTATTTATGTTTGTGTCTGGGCAGCAGCCAGTCTTGGATTCAGTATCTGTTGAATCGACACATAAGCACAGACCAGAGAGAAATTCTCAGCTCAGTGAGCAACATAACTTTCATACACACCAATTTTTTAGGAATCTATAGGTGGTTTTATCCTCCCAGTTGTTAGCTGAGATCTCAGTGGATTCACCTTGTATCCTGTGGAAAGAGCAATGTAAGACTGTGAATCTTAAAAAACAGGTTCTACAAAGACTTGTCAGTTTTTTGGTAAAAGATACTTTTATCTGTAGTCCAATTATTTCCTTGCTTTTATGTGAGTGTAAGTAGTTATATTTACATACTTTAAACACTTTAAATACAACTCCTCCTCCCTACTAATGACACATTTTTATCTCTCTTAGAGGGGACAGGGGATCTTTAGGTGGAGATAGAAGGTCGATAGTCTGTGCTACGTAGAAGTGGTATACATCATCTGGAAGCAGGGGGCCTTAACATTCATTTGAGATGCAGCTCAATGCTGTCTGTTAAGTTTTTCTACTCATAAATGTGTAATAAGTGCTGTGTATGATTAGGCACCTGTTAGGCCTATTCGAACTTTGAAAGTCTATAGAGGTTTAGAACATTATGATGGATGTATATGATGGCCATTCCCATATTCAATGATGTCTTGTAAATTGATACCATTTGTGACACAGATTTAGTGCTAACAATAAGCATTTTTGACTGCTTGAGAACTAATAAAAATGGTCAAAAATCCCTCCAGAATATCACATTACGACAACAAAACCTTGAGGAACACCCAAAAGTCCATGCTGTGATTTGGTGTCAAACATTTTTTGACATTCACATTTGGAGATTTCTGCAAGAATTGCATTTTTTGGTGATGGGATGGTTTTGTCGTTCAGGAGCCTTATTGTCAGCAACGATCTCTTCCTCTCCCAAACAAATAATCCAGGTGATTAAAACCAGTAAAAACACTGAATAAAGCAATTTCACATTACATATCAGTGTTTCTCCTACGCTGTTGGGCCTGTCTGCGAGGTGCTCCTGCTAATGTGTGCTGACCTTTTTTCGTAATCAGACGTTCAAGGTTTTTTAGCAAGAGATGAATTATCTGCAGAGGAGGCCTCTCTAAAACAAACAGACCTGCAATTTAAAGCGGTAAAAACACTGAATAAACAAGTTTCATGTTAAAAAAATGTGTTTTTCGATGCTGATTGTTGCAGAGGGGCTGCTAACTATCGTGGCCAACATGGAAACCTAGAGCCAGTGTTTGGTTTGTTTGTTATAGGCTACTGTAGAATCATGGCGGGGCAAGATGACTATGTCCATAGATGAGGACCTGCTCCCTACATAGATATAAACTGCTCGTTCTAAGGTAGCAACAACCTCATTATATTATATTCCCTTTCTACCAATATATCCCCCTAAATCCTACACACTGGACCTTTACCCCTTCTCTGGGTTCTTCTAGTTTCGTATGATGCCTGTATCTTTACTCTGGCTGTAGATCTCAGCCTTCTACTCTCTCTACAAGAAAGCAGTGTCAGCCGACGTCGCTTCTGTGAAGTAGAATAGGATAAGACGTGCACAGTTTCATGGCTTTATCTCTGGAGATGCAACAGGTGGATGATTTTCCAGATTTCCCAACAACCACATGCACAAATGATTCTAATTCGCTGTATGATGATAACAGATTTGTCGAGCAATTTCCTAGTTTACTTGAAAGTGTCTCTTTCCATATTTGCCTCCACAACAAAGCAGCAATGGTGAAGCAACTTAAAATACTTGACATGAACATCTTATTCTCCTTATTGTTCATCAACCGGGTTGTTAGAGAACATTTAATGGTGCAGAGTGGAGTTTGCCAAAGCTATCATTTCATTCCCTGGTTCAGAAGAAAAACAGATTTTGGCTGCTAAGCTTTAAGTAGCACATTCCTCCCATTTTTAATGCATTCCTCTCTCAGCAACGCCCGTAGCCCGTAGCTGCTTCACAAGACGCTGGTGTGTGTAATAGGGCTGCTTTGGAGGAGCTCTCCCCCAGCTGCCGTGCTAATTGAGGTGCAGAGACGAGCCCCAGCCAGATGGAAGGAAGATGCCGCAAATTGATTCCTCGCATTCGTCTTCATTAAGGTCTCGGCTCTGGGGCTCTGCGAGGAGAAAGTGTGAGAGGGAAAAGAGAAAGAAAAGGAGGAGAAGAGAGGGAAGAAGCGGGGCAGAGGAGACCCCCCCTCAGGCCCCGAGGACTCTGCTCTGATGAGGTAAATTCTGACTCTCAAAAAACAGTGTGTGCGCCCCCGTTTCGTGTTGATGTGTGTAGCAGTCAGGAGGGGCAAGAGTGAAGGAAAAGAAACCCTGAGCGAGCCCCACTCATTCTCAATCAGAAACACCTCAGCAGGAACTGTAACTTCACGGAGGTGGACATCCACCCTGACCCGTAGCCTCCTCTTTTTCTTCCCCTTTTGTGACCAGCAGCTCCTGATGAAACCCCACCTCCTCTCAGCCTCCAGCAGCGCTCAGACAGTTCTCTGCCACTTTCAATTATGTGGTAGCAGCTTCCACTAACTAGGGCCCAGAAGGTGCAATGCAGCACAGAAAGCTCGCTAGAAGAGGCAAAAAGTTTCATGCCATCATCGTCACAGCCGCACAGAAAAACCATCCCCACATCTATCCCCGCTGACCGGCCCTCCTCCCGCATTTGTCTCACTCACAACCCCAATGATGCAGCGTCTGCAATTACCAGACAACATAGAAAGAATGATCTGTCACTTCCACAAATTACACCCCCCCCCCCCTTATACTTAATGGGCCCCATGTTTATGTAACGATCCCCTCAAATTCTCACCGTGGGAGCACTAACACTCTGTCTTCCTGCCGCGCGCCGGAACTCTACACATCTTTCACCGCGTGTTAGCTCGCCGCCACCCAGCGCCCGAGGAAATAAATGTACAACAACCTCAAACAAATAAATAATGAACATCAGTTTTTGTTTTTTTTACTCTGCGTCACAAATATGTATGCAATAAAAATTCTTCTGTTCTATTTTTCCCAGCATATTGGGGGGAAAAAAGAGGATTTGTCAACGGTGATAAGCTTTTTGGAGCGTGCTGCTCGGCGGTAACATGAAAGGGGATTTTGGATGGGATGGGCTGGCTGGCAGGCAGGGGTGCGAACGCTATAGTTGGTTAGCTGAAGGTGGGAGGTTGGCGGGGGGGAAGGGGGTTGCTGTTTGATGTTTCATCTATTATTCGTGCCACGTTACCTGGATTATGTGCCGACTGACTTGGGGGGGGGTTACTTAGGCCTGTCACCAAGCTGTCTGCAAGGGCTTTTTCATTTCACTGTCTGTCTCCTTCGCCCCCACTCCCTCTCTCAACGCACGCCCGTCCTTTTCTTCCGCTGTCATCCTCACCCTTCTCACCCATCCTGTGACATCCTATCACCGGCCCAAATCCCTGTTTCTCTTTCTCTCCGTCCATCCATCCACCCATTCGCACTCCTCCCTCCCTCCTATCCCGCTCTCGTTTCTCAGCTCTGCTTCCCTCTGTTCTGCGGTGACATTAAGCGGCTTAGCGCATGTCTTGCTGCAGGCTTACAGTGTGCTGGACCCAGAGTTTTACTGTCACTCTGTATATACAGGTACTTTGTGAGTCAGAGCCTCTGTGATACTTCCACTATGCGGGCTTCAGTTATTTACGTATCTGACTCAAACCTGGTAGCATCGTGCAGGGAATTTCACAGGCGTCTCTTCAGCCTCAATTCCTTTTTGTTCTGTGTGTATATATAGTTGCCATATTTCATCTCTTTCTCTGTACTAGTTCACTGAAAGTACGTGTTTGCCTCCTCCTACAGTTCCCACTAATAATAACCTGGTTAGTAGTCACAGTCTCTTTGGACACTTCTGATATTTAATTGCAAAAAGGATTAATGGAAAGAAATGTAATATGTCTGCCTCTGCCGAAACAAAGATTTTGAAGGCAAACCTGAGGTTTCTGTTGTTTCACGAAGGACTCTCCAGTGGGCAGATGCTCTCAAAGCATCTCACAGAAGTTTTGTGCAGCTGGCAGGTGTCAAAAACTGACTGACAACTATCTTTGGAGCAGTTCAGATGCACAGACTTAAAGCGACAGGCTTCCTCTTGTCTCTCATGAGTCTGGCGCTTGTGGGTGTGCTTAGCGCAGAGCACGTGTTTTCATACATCAAGCCTTTTTTTTAAAAAATTCAAGTACCAATGGCTCATTAAAGTAGTACGATCTGGAAGCTGTTCACCACGACAATCAGGTTTTCCTCCATTTTGTTTGAAGTACTTTTACGTAATTGAGTCGGAGTAGAAAACAGCTGTGGTTTCTTTCTTGTCCTCAGGTTGTTGCTCCTGTTCCTCAGAGGGCATTCAGATAAAATGGAACCTTTCTCAACTTCTCCTTCGGAGTTTTGATTGATTGATTCATGGTTATTACAAGGTCCAGTTCACAATGAGTCGCAGCCTGTCGCATTGTGCCTCCTGTTCTTGAGCTCAAATTTGTAAATGTGAGGAAGTTTTAGTTTGTGCTCTTTTTGTGTGTTTTTGTGTCAGATTTCTCACTTTAGCAGTCGACAAAACTTTGTCAGGGCTTGGGAATTCATCAATATTAGATCAATATTATGATATGAGAGTAGATATCAGGTTTTAAAAAACCTTTTTAAAGATGTTTTTGAAACTACAGTAGCCTAGAAAGGGAAAAAAACACCCTGCTACAGAAAATGGCAATGAAAATAAACCCAACTACACACACACACACAGCCGCCAGCCTCTGACCTTCAGCCCCAGCTAAAGAGGAAATTCAGCTCAAGTCAATGAGGTTGGCTTGCTAGCATTAATGTTAATGTTAAACTGTTTGATGTTAACAGTTATGTTACATTAATGCTAGCGAGCCAGCGTCCGACATTAACTGTGAGGAGTCACTGCAGCAGCTCAAATTATGTTACTAACGTGAACCGCTTACTAACTTACTGACTCCTCCTCATCTCTTGTGGGACCGAAGGCTGCACTGCGGTCTCCATCACATTTTGTCCTGGGCAACATGCTGCTTCTCTCCCCATGACAGGTACATCTTGTCCAGTAGACCAGTGGTTCCCAACTGGTTCAGCCACAGGGTCCAGATTTCTCCAATGTCATTAGTTCAAGGTCCACACAGTTTAATATATTCAGCGTCATTCTTGCATTTGGCCACTTCGTTGTTCAGCTAGTTTGCTGTCTCTGTCAAGTAGCTGTCTGTTAGTCACTCACTCTACAGCAGGAAATGACACTTTAAAATAAAAGCTCTGTGCCAGAAATGTACTGTACTTCAAAATAAGTGTGTCTTTTATGAACATGACATGTTGGGGAGTCACTTGCGATCTATTCAGAATGGATTCGCGACCCACTTTTGGGCCGCAACCCACCAGTTGGGAACCATTGCAGTAGACACACCAGCTACAGTAGCAAGGCCTTTTCTAGCTTTTTAGAATCACTCACTAATACACATCAAATCTGCATCGTATCACTTATGAATATGAGACGCAAATGCTTCTTTCTACACATACATTTCTTTCCTAACTTTGGTAACACAAAACTCAAAACAAAGTTTGTATTGTGCCCTGTTATAAAAGACACTTGTCCACTAGGCCATGCTGGGCCACACCAGGTCAATGTCACTGGCCCTGTCAAAACATACTTGCCACCTGGCCTAACAACATTTCTGGAGGAAATCCTGGATATTGTCTTATATTTTCTTATATTTTAGATATCCTGAAATCAGAACTGGCTGCATTACAGTAAGGTGATGTAATTTTCAGAACTTAACAGACTGCTCCAGCAGAAAATTCCTTCGAGAAGTTTAGAAATTGAGTCTGAAATAGTGTGGAATTTTGAAATGTAAAATGTGTAGGAACCCTGTGTACAAAGAAACAGTATCAAGAAAGTAAAGTACAGAAACACCAAATATACGTTTTGAAACTGTTATTATTCTGTAGTTTGTCAAGTAGAATGGAGTGACTGTTGTTTCCAATGTAAAATGTCTTTCCCAGTACATGCTGCCTGGGGTTGCAATTGATAGTAAGACAACAGATTTAAAGCCCAGTTCAGACCAAAGATTTGCAACGAGACGAGTTGAAACAGGCAACTACTTGCGATGTGCCCTTCTGCAACGTTGTGAAAACCTGCTGTTTCACGCCAGTGCAACTAGATGAGATGGTGTACCATCCCTATGCAACAACTCTCTGTACTTCTGTTCTGATTTCCAGCTTTTCGGATTTATTTTGTGGCTGAATAGAATTTGTAGCTTCTTATGAATGAAATATGAATGAAGATAGTGACAGTGAGATACTGGCTACAGTTGCATTTGTATTAGTGATGAAACGGTTAAAGTTCAAACCACTGCAACTTTTCTTTGCAACGTTCACAAACGCTTTTGTCTTGTCAGAAATCTTTGGTTTTAACTGGGCTTGAAGGATCCTTTGATATCTCAAATATCAAAACCTGTTAGTTCTACAACTCCTCAAGAAGGCTCAAACTCCGCTTTGGGATCAATATGTTATCACAATTTAGCCACTGATAGCTTTATTTTGCTACCTCAAACCTGATTTGAAAATGTGAAAAGCAGAAATACCCAGAAAGCTTGTGTCTGTGTCCATGTGCGCGTTATTCCATTTGCCCAATCAAATATTTTGTCAATGAATTTATGTACTTTCATCTCCTAAAATATCACACAGACCATTCAGAGAAGAGCAAACTGTCAGAGACTTCAGAGAAGCTGTGATAATCAAAGTTAAAAACAGAAACAGAAAAATAAATGTTTAAAATCAGCGACTCACCCGTCTCTTTATGGGTAGAGTTAATTATGCGTCTTTGCCAATGATGCTTGAGGTGATAATATTTGATAACGTGTCTTTTTATAGACTCACATATCATCAGCTTCCCAGTTCCCACACAACCAATCATTCAAGTAATTTAAATGATCGTAAATGTATGTATTTTCATTAAATGCCTCAACAATGTAATTTAAGTTTTTTGCACACATATATATATATATATATATATATATATATATATATATATATATATATTAGTTTACATGGAAAGAGATTATTGCGTCTCCGTATGTTACCAGTCCCTCTCCATCTTTTCCTCTCTTTGTCTCCTTTACTCATTTGTTTAATATTTAATTCCTTTGTTCCCTCCTTTGTCTTCCTCCGACTGTTTCATGCATGCTAAAGCCGAGCCTCGGATATAGATGTATAGCTCCTGCTTGTGCATTTTTAATTTCATCAGATCTGGGGCCCGGGGATTTGGCAGCCCTTTCAATGCAAAGGCCCCATACATGTGCCTTCCAGAGCTGACCTCGGAACAGCTTTGCATCCCTGGAGTGCCTCTAGGCTGCTTACATTCCCATAAAGGCAGCTGGGTCACCTTACCACATAGCATACTATGGAATTACTAACCACCTTCTCTTCTGATTATGTCAAGTCTGGCATTTCCTTCTGCTGCTCTACCTTCCACTGCTTCTGCCACTTTCATTTCTTATTCCAGTTCCTTCCCTCACCTGCCTCTTTTCATCCTGTATTTGTATTCATTTCAGGTTACTGTATTTTAACTCATTCACTTTGTTTGTAGCTATGAGTCTCCCCTCTATTCTGCGCGACCTTGTAATTTGTATTTCTTTTACTTTATTACTTTAATTTATTATACAGGAAGGTAATTAAATGTAACCTGAGGTGGCCTACATTTTAAACTGTTTTCAGCAGGTTCCTGTCTTGCAGCACAAAATCACATTACAATTAGGGGTGGGAATCTTTGGGCACCTCACGATTCGATTACGATTACAATTCAGGGGCTACGATTCGATTAGAAAACGATTATTGATGCATCTTTAATTTATGTATATTGATGCACTTTTTCACAACACACATTTCTTTTTGTCTCACTGAATAAGCATTCAACACTTGCAATTTTTAAAAACAGTGCATTTGTAATAAGAAAGAGTTGAATTCATTTCCATTATATTTTATTAAACATATAAATGGAAATGCTTGCAAACTGGAAAGTTACAACTTCGTTGTACGGAACCAAAGGTAACAACAGGTATCTTAAATCACAAGATAAAATGCGCAGTTAGAGTAACAAATGATTCGGTGGCGACAGACGTCCACGCATCACATGTAACTGCGTTCCTACCTGCCTTCAACAGTGAGGCCATGACTTCTGTTTTGGTTTGGTTGTAGAGTGTCGGTGAAATAGCGTCGGGATGGGATGGTGTATCTGGGCTCCAGTGTATGCAGCAGTGCTCGAAATCCCTGATTTTCCACGACAGAATAAGGACGCAAATCCTTGGCAATAAATGCCGCGATGGCCTTCGTAATTCGCTTCGCCTTTTCCGATGAGGGTGGCAGCTTTCTAATTGCTTCCTCGATTGTTCTCTGGTCGGTAGCGCCACTAGTTGCCGCAGCAACAACAGCCTGCCGTCTCCCTGACTCCTCCGTCAGGTGGAATCGAGTTACATGGCTTCTCATGTTTGTTGTGTTGCCAAAGTATTTTATTTTAGCACGACACAGCTTACATATAACGTGGCTCTTGTCCAGTTCGCTTCCGCCGTCAACGTTGTAGAAGCCGAAGTATTTCCACACATCTGCTTTTAAATTAGAAGGAGCTGTTCAGCTCTCACGGCGAGGTGGGTGGCGGTCAGCCATGTTTGTTTTCCTCTGTGCGCGTGTCGGCGTGTCTGCTCCAGCTGCGCATCCCAAAGTGTCCCGGAGATGACACGTACCGCGCTTCTTAGTTCCGCATTATTTAGAACCTTCTGTATTACTCTAATTAACAGATTTAAATAATCAAAATTTGGACGTTTGTGAATCGATTCAGATTCGTCCACGTCGGAATCGCGATGCATCTAAGAATCGGAAATTTCCCCCACCCCTAATTACAATAGAATTTGAATACAAAAACAATCAATAGAGACAAGACGACAACAAAACATAAACAGCGACATAGACATTATAGAGTAGAGTTAGCAAGTGTGTGAGATCTGAATTTGTGGTTGCAATTTTGTCTGCTCACTGCAATTTTACCACAAATTTGATCATTTTAAACAGGTAAAATCTTATTTTATTGTAGAGCAGTGCGCAGCTTATTGATTCGCTGAGCCCCTCCTTGCCCCTTTTGTTCTGTGAATGTGAGCCTGGGACAAAGTCTCACACACACACAAGCCCCTTTTACACTGCAAGATTTTCCGCAAATGTTGGGCCGTTTTGCTGGCAAGCTGCGAGCGTTTAGACACACAGAGCCGGATTGGCGAGTTGATCCAAGGTGCCCAATTTTCCGCCTAGTAGGGTAGTCATATTGGCGGAACCCTTTTAGTTTAAACAGACCGAGGCGGCCTTCTGCCACGGGAGGGGCTGTTGAAGTCTTGTGGAAGGAGCTGTTGATGACGCCACACGTGCGACCCACTGGCGGTGGATAAACAGGAAACAGCTGATAGAAGGAATTAGCAAGCAGCTAGTAGCAAGAGGGAAACGCAAACCTGACAGACACTGTAAAGATGAGCAACTGGGGAGACAAGGAATTGCGCGCCCTACTTTTCCTCGCAAACGAAGAGGCCATTAACCGTCAAATGACGGGGGTGGTGAAGAATGGGCCGACTTATGAGAGAATTGCCGAAAGACTGACCAGCCGCGGCTTCCCTCCTACGTCACTGTTTACGTCACACGCTGAGCTACACGTTTTGTTACTTGCTCACGTCCCCCATTGCCCCGAAAAAGGCACATTCTGTATAAACAAAAGTAGGTAGGTGGCATTTTGCCGCACTCCCCGATTTTGTTTTTATACTGCCAATGCTGAAAAAAGACTGATTGGGCTTTCCTGTAAATTTGCACAATTCCTATCTAAAAAGGGCTACAGTGACAGAGCTAACTGTTAGCATCACACAGCTAACATTAGGCTGCTTAACTGTTATCAGCTGCCCGCCACTAGTGGGTGCTACAGAGCCGTCAGACAGCAGTCCCCCTCCCCGCTGTAATGCTCAAGTAGACTGGAGATTTGAAACAGCACGGTGAGATGTCCTCTCACAAAACCAGCGCAGTTTGGCAGTACTTTGATCTAGAAAATGAATTCAGCAGCAATTAATCTTTTTGATGTTATATTATTTGCTAACTGAATGAATGTTGTCAGATAATGTGCAGGGTTTACCTTCATACTGCACTGAGCAAAATGCCTCTCATTTCAGCTGAAATTTAATTATAATTTAGATGTTGTTTTATATACTATAAAGTGAATTGCTATCATTTCTGTTGGATAATCTGCAAGGTTCGATGTGCCCCACATTTCAGAGGTAAATTATTTATTTTAGATGTTATTTTAGTGGTTAACTTTTGACTGCACTGAATGCTATGAATGTGAACATGACGGCAGCTCAAAGTGTCTCGTACTTCAGCAGCGTTTAAAAGCAGTGTTGACGTTTGTGTGAGACTGTTGTAACCATTTAATGGCTTCCGGTTGGATGTTAGCCGCTGCTGCTGTGTTAGCTTGTGCTAACCGGGAAGAGAGAGAGCTGGAGGGGAGCAGCTCAGGGAGATTCTCAGTGCTGCGTTGAACATCAGCCACCTCCCCACCATTACCAAAAGATTATAATCCTGTGGGACACACTGAATGCTCTTAATTATAGGCTCCAAACCAGAGACAGCGATTATTTTTGCAGTTTTCACTTGCCCCTGCAATGTCATTTCAAACAAAGCACTCAAACATCACAACATGCATCACAGTTCTTTAGAAAAGCTGCTGTGAAATCCGAAATTTCAGGCCACAACAATCCCAAAAACAGCCTGCAAAATCCTGGAGGGACTGATGAGCACACATAATGGTAGTTATGGCGTCCTGTTTGATGTTGACATTAGTATCTCTGTCCGTCATCTCCTCTCCAGTCAGGGAAGGTCTGAATCTGTGAACCTCTGCGTGCTTCATTTATTCCACTCCTTCATTTCCCAGCTTGTCTGATCAGACCTCTTGACCACTTTTCTTGTTTTGTGTTCTCTATTACTTCCTTTAACGCCGCTATGTTGTGCGAGTTGTCCATCGCCTTTTACACATGAAAGACCGAGGTATTTCAAAACCACCTTTTTTATGTGTGCTTCCTTTTCTTCCTCTTCTGTTGATGCTGAAGAAGGAGTGAAAGGTGAAGGCGCTGAATGCAGTGTGCAGTTCTGTATGACTTGCCAAGACCGTTGCCCTGGGCTCCGTGGGGGTGATCGCAGTCCCTCAACAAACACACAGACACTTAAAACACGGAAGAAAAGAAGGAAAATAAGAATGAGACTGATCTTAATGGCTACTCTAGCAATTGGTGCAAAGTGTTGCCCTCTGAACTAGGGACGTGTGCTAGAGCTTGTGAGAATTGAAACGCCACAGGGAGGACAGGATTACTTATCAGAAGAATAGTAAAAAAGACAGGGGTCACAAAAAGCTTCCTGAGGTTGTTATTTCTCGACCAAGGTTGCTAGTTAAGAATGCAGACAGACAAGCAGTGTTGACAGGGGCGGGGATGCAAGCTGACACTGAGAGCACACTCACTAATGCACAGATGAACATGAACTGCAAATACAAACACCAGCACAACCACTTTTATAAGTGGATAAGTACTTTCTCAAAAGCACATTTTCTAAAGATTGTTTACATAGTTGTGGATGGAGGAGGACTCGAGGCAGACACGCACACACAGACTGCTTTGTTTTTTCACTCAAAAGCTCTCAAAAACAAACATGGACGTTGAAAAGTGACATAATTAGTAGGGTAATCTATTTGCAATTAACTGCGCCGCCTCTGTTGGAGAACCAGCAGACAGATGTTTCATTAGTGTTGATGAAGAAAACTACAAACAGACGCTGAGGGTCAGTTGCCTGGGGAGAAGTACTTTATGATGATATAATGCACCGTACAGTGCACCCGTCTTGTTTGTGTAAGGGGGTGTATCTATACGTACAGTGGGACTCTCCAAATATTAGCATTCACTTGTGGAATTTGGCATTCGTGTTTCACAGTGTGATGTGCGGACTGCTCTTGTGGAGTCATAATCAGTATTGGTGGTCTCATTAATTAAAACAAAATCTGTTAATCATTATTCTTCACTGATTTCATTACTCGCTGACAGTAGTAATTCGTTACAGCATCTGCTTCTGACCTTTAAAACTCAAATTAACTTGGTTGCCTCTCCTGGGGGGGAGTTGTCAGTCAGGGCAACAAATTTACATGATTTACATAAAGTGTGTTTCCTTATATCTGTCCTTTCTGTATGAAAAACAAACTTCAGAAAAACTCCCACCGATATAAATTAGAATTTATTTGATTTAGTGTTATAGGCTGCTGTGCAAGAAGACTGCAACCAATTATACCAAACATAAAATGGTAATTGGGGTTGGGGTATGTTTTTATACAGTTTGTGTTACGTGCAATTATTCATAAATCAATCCAGGACTTGACACAGGTCATTAATATAAGAGCAGACTTGACCCACAATCAGCTATAGGCTTAGATGTGGCTTGCAGTATAGGCAAAGCTCAGGTGCAAGGTGCACCAGCACCTGCTCTGACCAACTGTCAGAAACATCATGTGCACAGCCATAAACTTAGCTGTATAAAGGCACAGTTCACCTCCAAATCAAAAATACATATTACACCCCTTACCTGTAGTGCTATTAATCCATCTAGATTGTTTAGATGTGAGCTGCAGAGTGTTTGAGGTATCAGCCGCAGAGATGTCTGGCTTCTCTTGAATATAATCGAACTAGATAGCACTCGGCTTGTGGTGCTCAAAGTGCCAAAAAAATACATTTGAAAAACTGAACAGCATCAGGCGTTTTGAGACCAGCAGAACTTTTTCATAGTTCTAAGAACCTCCCTTTTTGTTGTGTCCGTACTGCAGGAACAAGGAACAATCATAGTTCTTAGACTGCTGTTTTGAGGGTCTTTCTGGGTCTTTTTTCAGAGTAGGTACTCTCCTAGCACAAGAGGAACCATGAGTAAAGCCCTGTTTCCGTTGAGCAGTACGGTACAGTTCAGTTTGGTACGCTTTTTTCTGTTTCCACTGTGAAAAGTTGTGGATGGTATCAATGGAACCGTTCCTTACCCCCCCCCCCCCATTTTTAGTCCCCCCTCTGTTGGGGTATCTAGCACACAGATGTGGTACTAAAAGGTGGAGCTGTGAACACTACAGTCTGATTTGTCAATAGAGGATGGTCACTCTGCTCAGGGCTGAGCTGTAGCTGGTTTTGAGGCTCATGTAACCACTGTTCATACAGTGGAGAGTGTTACATAATATATTAGTAAAAGGTCTAGGTACCATGTCTGAAGGGTTACTTTTTAGGGCTGACCCAAAAAATTCGAAGCTTCGCTCGATGGCATGGGATTCGATTGTGAAAAAAAAAATTAGAAGCTTCTGCGCTTTTTTTTCTCATTTTTTTGGGGGAGGCCTTAAACGCAGACATGTCCAAGAGGTCATCAGATGTGTGGTTGCACTTTAAAATATGCCCCGACAACCCCCAGAAAGCAGAGTGCCAGATTTGCCAAAAGCAATTAGCATATCACAACTCAACAACAAATTTGGGAAATCACTTGAAAAACGTAAGTAGTAAGTAGCAGGCCTAATATGCATTTTCCAGTTCCACCCGTCTGCTCTGAGTCTGGTGTCAGAGACACTTCTGATGCTCTGAGTTGCGCATCTGTTTGATTATGCTGCACTGTGCGCCGAGGATTTTAAATTAGTGTTCAGTCACAAGTTAAACACTACTTATCACCGACCATTAGTGTTTTTTCGTTTGTGAATATTTTTATCTTAATTCTAGTGTTGGAAGACCACCCCCCCATCGTCGAATGCTTCTAATTAAATTCGTTCTGAGCTCCGAAGCTTCGAATGTCCATAAATGGATTCGAAGGTCAGCCCTATTACTTTTGGTTCCAAAGGTACCACACCGAAAGTGTTCGGTTGAAATGGGGCTTAAGTGTATAGTGATTAGTCAAACACAGCCATTGCAGTACAGGCCTTTTTAAAAACACCTTCACTAACAAAGACCACGCCAATAGAGTTATATATTGCAAGTAGTTCATTATGTATAATGGATGATGGAGATGAGGTTGCGAGATGGAGGGAGAGGGGGATGTAGGGACAGGAAAGGAAGTAAGGTGGGGGGAATAATGGGAGAAATTAGAATTGCAGACAGGTGGAGGGTGGAATCTGATGGGGGTCTGGTGTCGGCTTAAGGCCCGAACATACTCGGGCGTACTATAAGCGGAGCGGACTCCGCGAGGAATGTCTGCAGTCATTCAGGCTTTCATAGTCGAGCACACTTCCGTGTTGTAGTTTCCTGTAAAAATGTCCGTGAAAAATCCCCGCGATGTGAAAAATACATGCCGAGCAGTCACTGGTGCGCAGAGCGGAGTCCGCGCGGTCGTAAAATCTGAGCTTTGCGCACACAGGGCTTGCGGACGTCCACTTTGAGTCCGCGTACGTTCTGCCTGAGTATGTTCGGGCCTTTAAGGGAGGGCGCAAGGGAGCCAGGGAAGTTGAGACAGAGTAAGGGACTCTTTGCCTGCTCTACCCTAGATAGAGCTGCTGGTGATTCCTGTATTCTGTGGAGAGAAAGAGAAAAGGGAGAAATAACAGCATAAAGATAAACAAAGAGAAGGGGTTTTGGGGGGGAGGGATGTGAGAATGGAGTCAAAGAGGAGGGAAACAGAAAAGGTGTGCTTAAATACTTTTTTGTGGAAATGGATGAGATTGAGGCGTGGTCTTTGTACCAGAACTTAGTTATAAAAATTAATTTTTCCTTGTAAATGATACACAAAACACAAACAAATGGACCAACTGTGAAGTCCAGGCTTCACAGAGCTTATATGCGATGGTGAAAATACAACACAGTTTTGACTTGACAAAGAGTAAGCGACATTGCTATGCCAACTGCTGGATGGCTTACTGTACGTCACATCAGCGTTCCTATCTGTGCTGTGAGTGCAAACACAAAAACACCCTTACAGGTACTTAATTCTTGGGGAGCGTGGGGGGTCCCTAGAACAGTTTGGACCGAAAACGCCTAATGTCCTTTTACAGAAATCATGACCTTGTACTCAAGATAAGCCACAGATCGTTTGTGAGCAGTTTCATGTAAGAACTATTTTCTCTTTATTGAACTACACCCGCTAACTGTGTCACCGTGCAGAGGGAAGCATGCATCTACTGCTAGCTCACCTAGCACCACTGAGCTAGGTAACGTTACAGCCCAGCTGAGGAGGACGCCATTAATTTTTACCTCACAACAAGGTCTGTGGATTATCTTGAGTGACCATGCCATGATTGCTGGAAAGCAACATTGCTGTTCAGTTTTTTTAAATGCATTTTTTTACGCTTTGAGCACCACAAGCTGAGTGCCATCTAGTTTCATTATATTCAAGAGAAGGCAGACATCTCTACGCTGATATCTCCAACACTCTGCAACTCACACCAAAACAATCTAGACTGATAAATAGCACTACAGGAAAAATGAAAATGTGTATTTTTGATATTAGAGTGAACTGACGACTCTGAAACTCAGAGCTCACATGTGATCTCAACGACTCTGTACGCGTTCCCACCCACACAGTTTAAAGCCTGTGACTCCGCACCAGTCCGTTAGAACTGAAGAAGCCTCTTGGATGAGAGGTGAAACATCTTCAAGAAACTGAAGCAAGTCCAGTCGCCTACGATGTAGCACTTAAGATTACCATGACCTGGATGACTTGAGATCCTTCACCAGTGACCCTTTCAGGACTTCTCATTTTTATCTTTTTATAAATGTTCTGCTTTTATTGTAAATTTAAATCCATGAAGGTTTTATATTTGCAAATCTTTCAGAGAACCTAGAAAGTAGTTTGTTGTGCATGTACAAGCCCAGAAGCTGGAAATATTTTTTGGCTTATGCACATGGCGAGAAATTGTCATTAAAATAAACGGGTGCCATCTTGGTCGGTGTCCAGTCCATATAATACATCCAATATAGATTATAAATTTGGACAGACATTTTGCATATGGTTATGGATAAGTAGAAAATAATGGTCTGAAGTTTTGAGGTTTACAGAAAGTCTGGGGTGTTAATTAAGGGCCTGCATTTTGCAAACTATTTTTCAATTAATATTGAATGATATGCAAAGAGAGCAGCAGCATTACTAACTAAAATTGAGACATTAATAATAGTATGCTTTAATTACAGGGGGAAAACAATAATGATATGTTAGCAGCTAATAGAGTGAAGTACAGATGCATGAATGCATGTGTACACACATGAATACACAGAGGCACACAAACACACACACTTGACAAACCCTCAACATTTCAACCTTAAATGCAATCAAGTGTTCCCACTCTGCAAACCTGCAGCAACCCACACACCTCATTCAGCTCGACATGCAACAGCAGCAGCAGTGGCGAGCAAGGCAACTTTGTAAATATCCCCACTAAGGAGGAGGTGTACTTCTTTTGCAGTGAGTCACTGACATTATTAAAAAAAGATTTTAGGACTGAGGTGAAACGACTCCTCTTTATGGTTCCCAAAAATGCTGTAAAATGTTTACTGTTCACTGTGCTGCTCGCTAAGCCCTTCAAAAAGTCTGGGCATTATGGGAGTGAGGAGGTGTAAAAGGAAAAAGAAGAGTTAGGGAGAGGAGTGGATGATAAAATCCCTCAGAGAAAAGACGGAGATGAGAGGAGATGGAGGGGAGGAAAGTTGATAAGAGAGGCCAATTGGAAAGAGAGAGAAGCCAGCAGACAAAAAAAGTGTGAATTAAATGAGTGAGATAACGAAACACCAAAAATAGAGGGAGCTTGGCATCGCACAAAGAATCTTAATTCTTCATCATTACAGTATCTCCATTCCTTGTCTTCATTCATTTTCGGGGTTTTAATTTACTTACTCCCATTTTGTCAGTTTTATTGCCTTTATGGGGCTAAATATATTTGTGCTCAAGTAATGTAGCACGCTGGTATCACTCTCGCTCAGATTTGATTTTCTTTTATGAGACCGTGAGCTAATGTAGCATAAAGAAACACGATTTAGGAATGACATTTGATACAAAGACATAAAGAGAGCAGGTTAGGAGGGAATGAAAAATGGATCAAAGGAGAAGAGGCAACAGTAAAAGACAAAAATATAAATGATAAACCACTTCATAACATTTGATTTATTCAGCGCGGCAGATGGAGAATAAGTTTCTTTAAGCATCTAACTTGTGGTTAGGTGCATTAGATTTAACTGTTCCTCACTCCAGCAAAAAATACCCCCTCTGATCCCATTTAATTTAGAGCTGAGTGAAAAAGATGAACTGCTCTCCATCTGGCTTCTTTGTCCCGCTCTATATTGAGTATCTGGAGCCCTAATGTTGTGGATTGGAGAGCAGTTTCCGAGTTTACCCTGGCATATGTGGAAACCACGCGCGGCCGAGCACATCATCCAACCTGCCCCTGGATTGAGATCCCAGAGGATCGGCAGTTGTTACGCCATACATCGCCAAGCTGCTGAGTCTGGCCGACAGCCACTGTCTGGAGCCTGTTGATGAACTCTAATCGAACTTTCCTCTGCGCCATATTTGGTGCGCCTCCCACATCACCAGTTTTAAAGACCTTTGGGAGATTTTCTGTCATGCCACCCCCAACAGTTCATAACTTCACACACTGTCTTCCACCTCATTTGTGGTGTTGTGTACGAGGCCTTTGTTGTCAGTTATACTGCTCATGCATTTCCACAGGTTGGAAATGAACAATAAACTACCACTTCTGAGACTATTTGCTATTCCAAAAAACCCAGCTGGCATGTGCAAACTAAAGTAGCTGCAGGTGAATTCTAAGCTCAGTGTCCCGCGGGGGTTAGGAGATGAAAGTTTACTTCCCGTCTTACCGTGAATGCAGAATAATCCTCCTCTGATTGCTACATACCTGCTCAGGTCATGTGGTTCCACAGAAAAAAAATGAACCCACAAGCTCAGTCACACTTTGGCAAAGAAAACAGATGTTCTCTTAAGCCTGTCTTGATTCTGTGATTTCTCTCCCTCGCCGGATGCACCCCTCATCCCTTTTATCTGTAATTAAAACTGAGGCATAGGGCTGGGCAAAAAAGACACATGGAAAGATGCACACATGCTCATGGATTTTACCGACTTAACCATCCTACCTCAAATTAGGGGGCTCACTTTTTAGCTTGGGAATCAGAGACGGAACAGTGCTGGCTCACACGGCAGCCAACTTCTTGTAATTTAGTGGCCACAGGCATGTATTGTGAACGAGAAGCCCCGCTGGAAGCAAATTGTGCAACATCCCATTTGCCACTTACCGCTCATTGCGGTGGATGTGTCAGCTCTTGCAGGCTGGAGAGTACCTTGCTCATTAGCAAACATTTTCACACAGAGATCCAGCGATAGGGCTGCAACGAAAAACCCTGATCACGCCGGCTTTGCTTTTTTATACAGAGCCAAAAAAGGCAGGCATTATGCTGCCCCAGTGTGTGAATTTAAATAGCACACAAAAAGCAAAAGAGGTGTGACCATGGCTGTAAAGGAGCATCAACCTCTAATGTTAAATGTAACATATGCTTTGTGCAGCTTTTTCTAAACAATAAAAATGGCATAACATGGCAATAACAATCATTTACCATCCCTGTTTTATGGCAGGTGACCTCATCCTCTGCTCAGAGAGTAAGGAGCATTGTCTCCCAAATTTGCAGACATTTTTGATTGCTGTTCATCTTCTTTGTGTTAGCTGCTAACTGCTATTAGCTGATTTTTAAATCACCCAGTTGTAGTTGTCAAAATGTCACATTCATTCCGCCCTTCCGGCTGTCCCTTTTTATACAGATGTCAATTTGGTGCTGTTACTACCTCCGCTGCCTGCTTTAAGGCGAGACAACTTTGTCACCACATTTCAGGGTTGTACCTTTTATACAGAACAGCAAGATGGAACGTCAGATATTCCTGCCTTGAACAGGCAGTGTAAAAGGGGCTATAGAGTCAATAAGTAACCAGCACTTTATCCTACAATTGACCTTTTGCTAAGCCCCGCCCCTTTGTGAAGGCCCGACAAGCTGTCGGAGTAAGCATGGAGCCCACACTGTAACTAACTGCACTCCCTGAAAAAATATTATCATATGTTTGGAAAAATGAAAGAGTGATTCCAGCGAGAAGCAGACAGAGGGGTCTACAGTCTGTGTTTGAAGAATATATCCAGGATGTCAAACTGACTCAGCAGCAACAACAGATTAAAAAGACAAAGATAGTTAGAAGGTAAAGCCGAACTATAGGCTACAGATCACA
>NC_065528.1:22915765-22984763 GCF_006386435.1 Epinephelus moara
TCATTAATACACGACGTGCCCCAGGCACAACATTTAGCTCCAAATCCACAAAACCAGCCTGAAAATGAAGGAAATCTGAAACGACTGCATTAGAGTCAACGGAGCACAGCTGTGTTGTTGTTGGACCTGGATCTTTGACTGAATCTGTAATCTCGGAGGCCAGGGACATAGAAAAGAGGGATCTCAATAAGTACAGCAAAAATCTTCTCCACAGACATCCATCAAAGGTTAATACTAAACTTCCTATCCAGCTACAAGGTCACTATTTCATTGACAGTTTGACGGCAAATCACCACAGAGATTTGAATTTTTTCCTCATTTGCATTCAGTTAAAAATGTCACACATGCAAACACAGTTTTCCTTTCTGCTGGTCAGTCTTGTGTCGCCTGGAATCCCGAAATGTCTTGCAATGCAATATGCTTGTGTCCCATAGAAAAGGAACTGGGCAAACTTTGCATTGTGTTGTGCCAAATTCAATGGGTCTTAAATGTCATACAGATGGTAGGGTTGGGCGATATCTTAAAATTTTCCATCTGGTCTTTTAGTCTTATAAATTAGACAAAATAAACTCACAAAAAAAAAATTACAACCCGACACTTTCCAGTTCAAGTTTCTTTCTTTTACCGAACTAAGACAAGCTAATTGTCTAAACTCAGACTCGACAGAAACAAACTAAAACTCACCAGAACTGTCTTTCAGCTGTTCCACCAACCACCAACTCTGGTGTGGTTGGAATAAACCCCTCATTCATTGAGTAAGATGTAAAGACATGCTGGCTTTACATGCTGTTTTTCCCCGCTGTTTCTCCCCGTCAGCTGTCAGCTGAGCAGAGAGCTCTCACTTGTCCTTCGGAGGTGGACCATTTAATGATCAAAATGGAATGACAAAAATTGCAACTGGCGATTGGTATTGGGAGCAGTAAACCATCACCAAGTGCGGTATGGGCTGGCATCAGTGGTTACCTTTCAAATGCCTGCTCTTCTTCCATTTAAAAGCAGTTTTGTGATTTGTCCTCGCCTGTGAGGTACACACTTTTATATACTGAGCTCCTGAAAGACACTGTTTTTACTGTTTTCAAAGAGCATCAGAGGTTTTTCAGATTTCTAAATGCATTTTTCGTGTTGCCTAGACAGTCCTTGGTTTCCATTTGGACCGGATAGATCGGAAATTAACTAGCAGACACTCGAAACTCACTTTAGAGAATTGAATTTATCAGAGTTAACATTTATTTATTGTTAGATTCACAAGCTATAAATGCTGAAGGAAATCAAACCACAAACACAAAGGATAAGCAAACATTAACACTGCGGAAAGAGTAATGTCTCAGGTGGTCGCTTCTCATATTAAATTCTTGCTGTCAGACGCACAAGGTCTTCCGGTACAGTAGCAGCAGAATATTGCCTTAATTAAATTATCTTAGAAACCAATAAAGCACGCGGATTACATGTCATGGCATATGGACAGTTCTACGTTTGAAGTCAGAGCCGAGTGTCACACGTTTCCCGCTGGGTGATGCAATATATCACAGTCAGATAGGCCTCATAAGTCTTCTGTGGATCTGTTCATATGTGAACACTTGGTAGAGGCATTAAAAGAGCAAAGAACATGATACACCACAATCTGTCTGAACAAGTAGGTAGTGAAAGCACAAATACCCCTCATTCTTGACATCAAAATTGCGGCATACACCCCAAATGACAAATTGATCTGGAAATGTCTCCACCATGCACGGCGCATTGTCACAAAAATAGAGCCACATGTCTCTCCGTCTGCCATTTTAGGTTTGCCTTTCACTTCCTCACACAGACTGGAGGCTTTGATGATTTGGTGATAGAGTTTTACTTTTCCTCCCACCTCCATTCATCTGCTCTTTATACCCTTTACTTCTTCCTTAACAATTTCTCAGTACCCTTTCTACTCTCTTGTCCTCTGTTACACTCAGATGTTCAATCCAATTTCCTCATCTCTCTATCTCTCTTTTGCTGGTTCTCATAGAGAGGTGGAGAGGAGTTGAAAGCCCTTCGTTTCTTTGTCCACTCCTCATACACCCCCCCACCCCATTGCAGGATGTGGGTGGCATCAAAGACAATGACATTTTGGGGAAATACCACAATGTCTTTGTCTCTGATCTGTCTGAGCTCTATGAACCTCTTTGAGCCTCTTTGAACCTCTTCAAGCCCTTAGTAGCAGGAGACACTTCTCATGTAGTCTTAGGTCCAGGACACATGCCGCGTCTTTTACCGCCTGGAAAAATGCAAGGTCGGGCGCTGTTGGCTACTCATGTGCCAACTTTCAAGGGCGCAGAGGTAGGTTGAACCTGACGTTGCTAAGCAGCTCATCATGGCCTGTTTACCAAAAATCCAGAGTTTGGAGCTGATCTTCTAGGTGTTGTTTTGTAAGTGTTTATTGGAGGAAGTAACAGTCCATACCAGCAGGCAGTTGTCGTTTGTATTCGTCATTAATAAACAGAAGACCAATAGGACGGATTCAAAAATGCTAGCTAGCCAGTTAGCACATTGACAACCAAACCTGATGTTGAAAGAATAAAGGATATTCACACAAATAATTACAAACCATTTCTGCTAAAGAGCTCAGTGGCTAAAAAAAAGATCTCTCCTGCTTTGTTTGTTTCCATCTCACACCCTCTCGGCTTGAGTTGTCTGTTTGCTTTCCTCACTTCCTCTTCCCTTCTTTTGCACTGTGTTGAACCTCCAATCAGAGGGATTTTATTCACTGAAGAGCTCTGCCATCTCCAATGCCCACTCAACATGCTAAATTGGCCAAAAAGAAGCTCACTAGTGGCAATGGTGCAGGACACACCAACTAAAGTAGGGCGGGAGATGCTCACTGAAGGACTGACGTTGGCTGTCAGGGCCCTTAGGCCTAAAATAGTGATTGTGGGCCAGATGTAAAGCTCTGGGTAGCCCTGCACTGAAATTATAACTTTTCCTTTTATAGTTACCCTAGACTGGTATTTAAAGAATGAAGGAAAGATACCAGCCGGCTGTGATTGGTTGTTGGTCTACAGTTGAGTTTCCATTCAAATGTAGTGTTAACAAAATTTTCAGAAAATCGGCAAAACAAAAATTCAGATTTATGCTGTCTTCCAGCCACGACTGTAACACAAACATTGGTTCATCAAGATAAGCAATAGGTGGCGCTAATACTACCGTCAGGTGCCATTATAACTCTGGAGGGGAAGACAGAATGAGATGACATGAATAAAAAAGTGACTGTGAGACCTCAAACGGAGGAAAACATGGATGAATAATAACACAGAAAACACTAGACAATGGGAATAGAGTTCTGAACAACTAATATTACAGCTTTGTGCTCTTGGAGTTCTGTGAACAGCTCTGTGTGCGTAAGCAGGTTAAAAGTCATTTAGAGATGAGTAAGAGAAGTTGCAGTGACCTTTGCTGTGATGGTACGTTATGACTGTACGTTATCATTTATCCACTGAATCTGTTTCCATTACACTTAGTCACATTTACCTTTTATTGATGCGCCAACTTCTCCACCTCCCCCAAGCATATAAACTTTTTTGCAGTATGTTGAGATACTTTCCAGACGTTTTTTAATGTGCAAATTTAAAATGCATATAAAAAGAGGAGGATGCTTTAATGTTGCTTGGTCCTTTGCTTGCGAGTATAATATGTGTGCCCAAGTGAAATTTCCAGTGCCAAAGATATAATATGGCTCTAGTAGCCATAATAGGAAAATAATGATCTTTTTAGAGATTCTATCCAGTGATCAGACCCTGCTGATGAATGCCCAGCATAAACAGTAGGTGAGAGGCTCAGGCCAAAGTGCAAGTGGAAGCTTTGCACCCTAATGGGTGTCATTTGTCCCTGCCATATTGGGTGGCAATTGAATAACTTCATTGGGTGGATGAGGAAGGGCCATTTTTGGTTCATTTAAAGCGATGTCCTTTATATCTCTGCTAGTCATAAATCACTGGGGGAAATGGTATGAAATGAGCACAGCTAAAGAATGTACAAATAACAGCAAAAAAATCTAAAATTGGGCGCTGGAAACTTTCTATTAAGATTGAATTAAGATTGAATCCCTTTCAAAAGAGCTCTGAAATTAAGAGTGTGTCTCAGAATATGACTTTAGTATGTGTGCCTCTATATGTTGGTGGGTATTTAGCCAGTGATATGGCTCTTGGGATGGCAATGGTGCTTGGTCACTCAGTCGGTTGATCAGTCAACCATGTTGGATGGATTGCCATTAAATTTTTCAGAGATATTCATGGCTCCCAGAAGATGAATCATGCCTACCTCAATGATCCTCTGATTTTTTTTTTCAATTAACACCACAAAGTTGACTTTTTAAAAGAATTTTAGTAAAATATCTAAATCATATCAGATAGATTGTTATAACATTTGGTATGGATGCTTATGTTGCCCAGAGGATGTATCGTAAAGACTTCCATTATACTCTGACAGCTCTCGTAGCACCACCATCAGGTTAAAATTGTCACTTATTTACTGAAATAGCTCAACATCAACACCAATTTTCTTTTACAGACGTTCATGATTCCAAGACGATGACTCCGAATGACTTTGGCGACCCTCTGATTTTTCTTCTAGTGCTGAAATGAGGATAATATTTTTGACTTTTATTGAAATGTATCTACAATTAAATGAATTAATATGATATTTGGCAAAGATATCCGTCCTCTTGTGCCATCATCAGGTCAAACTGTACATTTGTCCAGTTCTTTGGTCTATGAAAAGAAAGAAAATACCTTTAAAACTGTTGACATTCCCATCAGCCTTAGCTTTACTTTGTGTTTAATGCTAATTAGCAAATAAATAGCATGCTAACCAAGTGGCAACTACTAGGGCTGAAAAATGAAGCCAAGGCAAAGTGCCCGAAACTGCAGTTCTTTAAATGGCCACTTGAGGCTGGCTTCAAAAGCAACTAAATCCCCATAGACCCCCCCGTGCAGCAATCAACACGTGTGCAGCCTGGTACAAAAAACAGTTTTGATCTCTATAGCTAATTTTTCCGTTCATGACAACTGTGCGGAGGGTGAATTTTTATATGACTTACCTTTTCAAATTATATCAGGGTTTAAAAGTTGTGCATAAGTAAGGTTTGGCCACTGTCTGCAAAGTGTCACTACAGTCTATGAGTCAGATTCCCCCTCGCTCTTCCAGAGCTTCACCCTCATGTCTAAATATGGTCACACCTGGCTCCAAATTCGAAGATGGCTAAGGCTGAAACACCAGATCCAAGGCTTCAAAACAGCAGTCCACAAACCAATAGGTGACATAATGTTAGCTACATCCATTATTTTAAACAGTCTATGGGAGTCACAACTTTGTATGATCCAGTACCACCCCAGGCTCCTTGACAAATCTCCCCCCTTGTCCAAATATGGTCACTTTTGGCTACAACCATTATTTGTATACAGTCTATGATGCTGAGACACTAAGCCATGAATTGAACCTGGTAAACCTTACACCTGCAAAACATAACAATATTACCACTGTCATTGTGAGAATTTCAGCAAGCTAATGTTAGAATTTAGCTAAAAAACACCGCTGTGTCTAAGAACAGCCTCACAGAGTCACCAGCATGGCTGTAGACTCTTGTCGAATCATGTTTTTTCTCATTCTCTATCCCTAGCAGATAATGGTCTCCAGATACAATACATTCTGTTGGCATGGAAGGTCAAGAACATTTGTGAAGGGGTAAACATACAGCACATCCACACACACACACACACACACACACACACACACACACGCTCTAGCCCCTTAAGATCAATATTCACCAGCACAGTAGGGTCAGCTCATGGTCTGGAAGTGTGATAAATGCAGGCAGATAATCATGGGCTTCCTGACTGTTGGGGAAGTCTTACATTTTATGCCAGTGACATGCCAAGTGGAGCTGTCTACTGTAAACGCTGTCAATCAATATTCCTGGCAGCCTCCGTTACGGCCACTGTTGAATAACAGTCAGCTGACCCCACCTATCTGCTTGACCTTCACCAGTTCTGACACCCACGCAGCAGACTGGGAAGTGCAAACACACACAATGCTACACACACTGAGGTGTTGCGCACATGCACATCCAACGGTGCACTGTATGTGAACGAGAACCACTGTGTTGAGAATGATGGGTTGTCTGCTTCAGAGAGTAATGAATTTATATCCTCTGTCAGCAATGCTGAAGGACAGCCGCAATGGCTCTGCCATAACGGAGTGGACACACACACACACACACACACACACACACACACCAGCACCACCAGCTATCCTTATTCTGATGATGACTTCTATGCAAATATATAATGTCCCTTTTTATAAATACACATGAGAAACATAACGTTCACCAGAGCCTGTTAAGTTGTCAGAATACTGAGCTGAGAGAGACAAAAATGGGCCGAGAAAAACGTGTGAGATAAATAGATGTAGGAGAAGGAAGAGATGGTAAAATCATCATGAACTCCTCTGCAAACACATTTTATTTCTTGTGGAGTGTGACACGCGGTCAGTTTTTGAAGTTTGACCACTTTTCATTGACAGTCCTTATGGCTCTTTGACTATTTCCGCAAAAAATAGACCATAATAGCTCACGAAAGTGTTTTTTTCTTTTCTTATTTTACCGGCACATATGCGGTCAGCACTTGAAGCAGAGAACCGGTCAATCATTTTCAGGAGCGCAAAGATGCATTTATTGATTCAAAACACCAAAAATCTTTAGTGGGGTGATAGTACTTCAGCACAGACTGATAAGTATACTTACAGCAGTCGGGGCTGTGAGGCAGTATTTCACTTTTACAGCTGGGTGAAGGAATGCGTAGGGAGACTGCCCTTCGACCATCACCATGCGAGCTCTGAAATGATGGTATGATGGCAATAATTTCCCAGGTCCTCTGAGTACATGTTTTCCTTGTAGCGGTCTGAAAGCCATGCTTTCAACACCTCCAGCATACCAAATACAGAAAATGAAAGTGACTAATACAGTATCTTTTCTCTTCAACTAAATTTTGAATAGGTCATTTTTCTAGTGCTCAGTTATTGTTACAAAAGCTTTAAAAAATAGCCGTAATGTCAGGAGCATCACACGTCAGGGAGTAGATAATGTAACACAAAATCACCAGAGAGGTATGGCGACATCCAAAAAAATAAATGTCATATTATGCAACCACCCTCATTTCAACGGTGTTGTATGCATCAGAGCCTCTTTTGTTCTGTTTAATTTTAGATACAAAGTTGGGACAGAGGCAAACTCAATAAACCTTCACTTAGCAACAGTTGTTGCCATAATTATGTAAATAATTACTGCTCCGAGAAAAGCACATATTTTTTCTCCAGTTGCCTTCGCTGAGAGGGCGCCTGTTATGTCATCATTAGATGATTCATGTCTTATTATACCTCCATGTATTTAAAATACTGTAGACAGTAGAAGTGATAAAAAGAAAAATGAAAGGAGAAGTGGGATGTTAACGAACTAAAGCTGAAGTTCACAGTTGTGTTTTATTTGCAGTCACGACCGGGGTGATTGCAGTGGTTTGAATTAGCTTTTTTATTCTTTTCTTACTAATATTTATTGATCTGAAGTCTGTTTACAAAGATTTTTGTTTTTTAGTGTTAAATCAGTTCATCTTTTAGTCATGTAGTCATTACTTTCATTGGGACCATTTTACCAAATGCTTTATAGTATTTAGTATGCTTTAAGGCACTACAGGTGAATAAGGTAAAACTTTTAACTGATAGATATCATGAAAATTCCCCAGTTGATTATTTACATTAAGATACTGATTTTTATGTAATACAGTTATTCTGAGGTGTGTTTAAATATGCAAATGAAGCACTGTTTAATTTTTTGCTGGTTTGCAGACATTTCCATAACAGAAATCAGAATATTGGAAAGCCAGGTTCAAAACTCTTGTGTCATTTCGTTCACATATTGGAGTCAAAGGTTTTTTTACAAAGGGAATTCTGGATATTTCTTGTTTTCACTCCATAAATAAGAACATACTCTCAACAGTAAAGAAACTAACAACAACATTTTTGCAGTGTTTTTACGAATTCAATGCTGTATAAATCAGGCTATGAATAATATATGAACAGACCCCTCAGTGAACACTTTTTGGAAACAGATAAGAATAAGGCCATGTCCACAGGGAGACGAGATTAGGTGTGTCCGCAAAGGTTTTTTATCGTATAGACCTTTTTGTAAACAAGGAACCAGTGTTTTAGGAGCCCAAATACGGCAACTTTTGAAACCGGGTCCCAGAGTGAAAAAATCTGAAGACGCCACCTTGGCGTTTCTGTATTTGCAACACAGTATGCCTCTTCTGTTTTTGGTGTGCTTTGTGGCAGCGTTGCAGCGCCACTTAAAGGCCTTGCATATGTACTACAACGTTTTCAGTGGCTTCATGTTTATGTACACATATCTTGAGATGATTCCGTGTTTATGGAAAACTTTTAAAAAATGAAATCGGTTCCGTCTTCGTGTGGATATGGCCTAAAACATTAAAGTTTGGTGTAGGCAAGCAGCAACCTTTTGGGCTGAAAAAACAAACAAACTGCAGTACCTCTAATGGCCACTTGAGGCTGGCTCCAAAATCAAGTCAATCCCCATAGACTTTTATGTTAAAATGCCCAGTCTTACAGCAGAAATAAACATGTTTACAGTCTGATGTAAAAACAGTTTTGGTCTCTATAGCTAATTTAAACATCCATGACAACTTTTGGGGGTGAGTTTTTACATAACTCACCTGTTTACATTTTATTACGTCATAAAGTTACGCATTTTTAAGGGCAGGGCCACTTGAGTGAGAGGCTGTCTATGAGGTGTTACCATAGAATATAAGTCAGATCCACCCCTCGCTCCTCCACAGCTCCACCTTCTCATCCAAATATAGAATACATTCTGAATTGCATACTTTTTACTTTTAGTAGGTACTGCAGCTGATCTGAAAAGTACGTACTGTTGCGTGCAGTATGCACACCATCAGGACATACTACTGTCTCATAAAATTACATTCTGAACTTTGACCCTCTTGCTTTTATATCTGTTACCTCGGAGATAAAAAAAAGGCCACTACCGTGTTCGCCAGAGACGGAGATCAACCCAGAGAGGTCTGCTGTTGTTACCTTGCAATGTATGTAGTTTAACTTTAAAATAATATCTGCACAGATTGTAGATTCTAACAAGAGTGAAATATCATCTACATTTCTTTGTCATTGTTATTTTTTATAGTCATGTCCTTTTGTTGTTTGTAATAATAATGATTATTTTGTTCACTTAAACAGTCAATATTCCTATTATTACTATTTGACTGGTCATAAGTTACCTGAATGCGCTGTCATCCGTCATTGGGACTTCTGACAGCTGTCAATCAACTGTCATCTGTTTATGGGTCAGACGATGTGACTCATCTTCCGCTGCGCAGAGGATTGTGGGTCAGAATAGCCAGAGAGAAGCATGCTGGCTTGCAGACTGCAAAATCAGACCGCATGTAGTAGAACATCCTGATGTTTTTGGCATACTGCACTTGACATACTAAATATTTTCCTGGCATACTATATGGTATGGCAGTATGGGTACTGGAACGCACAGATAATCACCTCTGGTTCCAAATATGGAGCCTATCCCAGCTGACATTGGGCGAGAGACGGGGTACACCCTGGACAGGTCGCCAGACTAGGGCTGACAGGCTTTTTCACAGGGCTGACAACCATTCATGCTCACATTCACACCTACGACCGATTTACAGTCACCAATTAACCTGCATGTCTTTGGACTGTGGGAGGAAGCTGGAGTACCCAGAGAAAACCCACACTGACACAGGGAGAACATGCAAACTCTGCACAGAAAGGCTCCTCCAACACGGGGTTTGAACTAGAAACACTATTGCTGTGCTAACGGCTTTACCACCATGCTGCTGTGGACATTTTCCTAGTTCAAAAGATGACATGTTATGGAAGTTCAATAGCCCGAAGCTTTGTAAATTGCTTTAGTGTCTCCACTTAGTCTTTGTTCATAGATGATTATAATCTTGGTCAGATTGCAGTGACCCGAATAACCTTGTGTTTTTGACACATATTCATAGTTAGTTACAAATGAAGGGACGATTTTTATTTTTGTACCTCTCAGAATTAGGGCTATTATTCTGGGGTCATACTGTGTCTTCTGAGGTCTTGGTATTTTTCCACCGCAGTGTTGGGAGATGGCACATCAACATAAATGCTGCCTTGTGATGCCACACCTCTGCAGGAGCCAAGGTAGCGTGCTAAACCTTCGGCAGCTGTCCTGAGTGGGGAATTACATGCATGGCCAAACTGCACGCACACACACACACACACACACACACACACACACACACACACACACACACACACACAAGCCCACCGAGATGTCTGCTCACGTATTTGAATATGAATACAGTACGTGGGACACCTACCTCACGTCCTGCTGCACCATGCAACTTGGAACAAAACCTAAATTCAATCACAGGCCTGTGGATTTGAAAAGCCTCACACAGAAAATAGCAGGTCTTCACCACTGTAATCCAATCGCATTACTTACAAAAGACGCTTTGGCTTTATCCAACTATATACGCACCCATCTGCATATACACAATGACACATTTGTGCGAAAGGAAGCACACTGTTGTACAATCTCTTGCACACAAAGCCGCATTTCCTGGCCAAAACCATCTATTCTCTCAGCCTGTGGTGGAAGAGAATTGTAGATAATCGTACACAGAAGCGAAAGGAAGGAGGGACGGAGAGGAAGAAGGGGGTGGCAGCAGACGGTGGGAAAAATAAAATTGTTCTGTTGGTATTACAAAGTGTTAGGATGCATTGCTCGTGGCTGTTATTCTAAAATAAGACATTACTGAGGAGAATTAGAAGGATTTTTATGTTTGTACAGATTTGATCAGTACAGCTGTAGCAGTGTATTAATGTATGCATCCATTCAGCTGTGTTTCTGCACCCTTGAGGCCTACAGTCAACCAGCTTCCCTCTTGTTTCTTTGTGATTCTCTACCTTGTCTCTCGATCACCTTGGTCAGAGTCGACCTTTATCCATGAACCTCATCCGTAACATTAACAGCTACAAGTATAAAACCTTCAATGCCAAATCATTTGTATTTCAGGATTGACCGAGCTGTGACGTCAGGGACAAAATAGGGATTTCTGTCCTTTCTCTATTCCTTCCCAATGTGCTCATATTTTGATGGAAATTTTATGAACCAAATTTGCAGTTTCTGTACCACCACTAATCTTTTTAATATCTTGACAGTGGACTGATACTGTCTTCAGTCCATTATTTCGATCTTCGTCTTTAATTTAATTCTGATTACTTTAAAAACGTGTCACAGCAGGTCTATTTTTCCTTTTCATTCTGCAGCTACTTCATCGACAGCGGAGCTAAAATTCATTCATTCTCACCTTATGTTACCCCTGTCCAAGTGTTCTTTGAGTCTAAAACAAAAAAAACCCACCAAAACTTTTAAGTGCAGTGACCAATGAACAGTTTCTGTGAGTATTCACACAAATGTACAAAAAAAAACCCAAACGCATTAAGTGCGTTCTGATATTGACTGTCAGAGCTGCAGATATCCTTGATCTCCACTGCTGCACTTTATCTCCATCTTTCTTGTCTGATTTGTATAGATTTAATAATGGAAATGGAAAAATATGAAGTGGCTTTTACCTGCATTCAACTCTTCTTTTCTTTTTATGTGCCTCTCCATGTTTCATCACAAAGTTACCCTTCACAAATGCACAATATTGGACCAATTCACATATAAGGAGAACAACACTACATACCAAGCCCCCACGAACAGCGCTGGGCTTTGATGTCAAGGGTTGGTCATTAATCATCCGCAGAGAAGATGTTTGACTGGTTAGGCATGTTGGTCTTCAGGTTAATTTTGCTACTTTTCAGTTCACTTCACCTGGTTCTACTGGCAGCGAGCTAGCGACACCTCTCATTTGGCTATTACTGCTTGTAACGCCCCCTAGCGAGTAGGTGTAACTGCCCCTTCATTCCTTAGCCCCAAAATTGCTAAGTTAGCAATAAGCAAACAGTTCAGTATTATGTTAAAAATAGTGGTGGTTAAGGTTAGTGTAAGGGTAATGCGAAGGCTGCATCTTGTTACTTATGCTAATGCAAAGTTAGCGATTTGCTAATGTCAGTTATGAAGTATTACGTTAAAAGAGTGGTGGTTAAGGCCAGGGCAAGGGTAATGGGAAGGGTTACAGCTTGTTAATTATGCTAATGATAACTTAGCAATGAACTAACGTTGGCGATGGAATTATTGCGTTAAAAGAAAGGTGGTTTAATGTTAGGATAAGGGTAATGGAAACAGCTCATCTCATTAAGGGGCTCAATTTCGAGCTGCAAACCCCCTTTAGCATCACTGTTAGCATCGTTAGCAGTGTCAGCATAGCTAGTGCAAACATACTCACAATGCCAAAGGGGTTTTGCTGCTCAAAATAAAACCACTCTGGAGGGTGGCCACCATGTTTTCACAGCAATGCAATCCTGCTAATGGAAGGGCAGTACTAGCGGTGACTGCAAATGAGTAACGTCGCTAGCTAGCTCCAGTCTAACCCTCCCAGGTGGTGTGCCGGGCAGAGTGGCCAAGTGGCCTAACATTGGCTAAGCAGTGGAGACTGGAGGGTGGGCAGTGGGCAGCATGTTTCCGCATGTTTAATGTTTATGCGGCTAGCTGGCTTTCTGTCAGCAAAGCTAACAAAGAATAAAATAACAAGCAAAATATTTGTATCACAAAACATAAAAATTTCACCACCTCCATATGGATAGCACTTTAAAATGTGGTGCTAAAGCTCACTCAATCAAAGGAGCACTGGACCAAAAGGAAAGACCTCTTGTACTTGATGTCATGCAGGCATGCATTTGTTTTCGTAATAGTGAACCGGTTGGTTACCAGTTAATGGATGTTCGACCGTCGAAAGCAACACTAATTGAACCTGACATGCCTACTTTGAAGCCAATTTTGCATAGTGACCATACTGTGGAATTACAACGTAGGGTCTGATGCCATTGGGTCCAAAAGACCTTCTCCCATAGACATACATTGTAAAAGAGGCATCTGTTTATCGGTGGATAAATTTTTTGTAAGCGTCACAGATAACGCAGAATGGCTTGTTTCACTATCAGGATTTGATCCATTCAGTCAAATAACATTTCAAAAGTCTAGAAAAGCTTTAGGTTTCCCATTTAAATTAGTTAGGGCTTAACCTGACATTAGCTGCTCTGCCGGCAGAAGTCTCTGGTGCTCTTGCTCTATTGGCCCATAGATGCATACGATCTGGGTAATTTTATACCCAGGAAGTTGAACTGCCACTGAGCAACTTTCATAGGAATGAAAGGCGCCCCAACTCCAGTGCTGTGTCCACTTTTCCTTATGCATTCCTGGGACATATCGATGCCACAAAAACAAGAAACACTTCAACACTCCAGGCTCACATATCCCAGTGGGGATGCTCAAGAGCTGATGGTCAGCATGGATGGAGGCTGTAATTACACTGGAGCTGCGTGTGAGAAGTGTGTCTCAGAGATGGGATCAAGTCACTGCCCTTATCAAGCCTGGCTGCTCCCTCAACCAAGGAACACCATTGTTCCAGAGAGACAGACACTGTGTGTGTGTACACATACGCATGGGTGTGTATGATGTGATTTGATACCAAGATAACACAAAAGAACTCTGATACAGAAAAAAAAGGCTTGAGATACATACACCTAGAGCCTAAGATAAAGAAAATTGAAGGAGGACAAGTGTGTGCGAAAGATTTGGGGGGTGACACAGAAGAGAAGACTGTCCATTTACAAAAAGGATTGCACAAGTAAATTTGCTGTTTCCGGCGGCTCTCTCACAGAGAGCTGTACACACTTGAGCACAATATCTCACATTTGCTCAACCAAATCCAGCTTATAGCACCCTGCTAGTTCTTGGTATGAGTACAGACAGATTTACAGCACACCGGTTTCTTTACTTGCTGAACATGAATGCACAGGTTTAGAAAGGCCTCTCAGAAAAAAGTTTTCAAGCAGACAACTACTATGCTGTTGCTGTCTTTGAGCCTGTTTCCACCTGTTGTCATCATGCCTCTTGGGTGATCTGATGACAAGTGGACAGCTCTGAATCTGTTCACACTTGGCATTTGAATGTCTCCACATGCATCTGGAGTGACCACTTGTGATCAGATCTGTCTTTTCCACTCTATATTCAAATAATGTACATCATTTACATTTGCAAAGTCCAAATGCATTGCTGCTTGTACCGGTGGAAGGTTTGTCTTGCTCTGTGCACTCTTACAGCCTATTTAAAATGGATAAAATCTTATGTCATTATAGAGCTGCATTCAGCACATTGATTTGCTCAGGCCCTCCTTGCCCTGCTCTCTCTGGCTATCTCTATTTCTTTTTATGTCATGAGACAAGCACACCCCATGGTCCCCTCACCTCTTGGGGACTGTTGCTGAGGGAGTGTGAGCTCCGGCTGGAGACAGTTGGTGACAATCTTCAACGCACACATGTTACAGATCTAACCAGGCCCCCAGGAAGTGTGCTGGACATTCAGGCCAATTATCGTAGTGGCAAAACTGTGTCATTACACAGTCACATGATGCCATGTGGCCCAGAAGGTTTTTACGTACAAACTTACGTGGTGAAAGAGACGTATGATTGAATCATTTTATCCTCATTCAGGTTAGCAGAGCTAAACGGAAGTCACTAGTAGGCTTGCTCTATGGGCTAAACAGTGTGGAAGCACTGCCGATAATCCGGGGAATTTTATACGTAGCAGTTGACCTTTTTTGGGGCCACTGAGCAACTTTCAGAGGAGTGAAGAGAACTCCGCCTCCAACACCTCCAAATTTGGGAAAAAATAACAGTTCAACGACAGTCGAGCCGTTTCGGTGTCGGTGTGAGTTTATTTGAATCAGCTGCTGCTGCATTAATTCGTGCTAACCAGACGTTAAACTTGCCGCTGCCTGGAGGACGGCGACTCTGAAACAGCAGCAACAGACAGTTTATATCTGGTGTGTAGCCGGATATGCAAGAACATCAGATAAGTAGGTGGTCCTTGATTGTGGCCGAGGACACATTAGCTTACACATGACTGAAAGAATATGTCCATATATGTGTCAGATGGCCTCTGAATGTGGTCTGAGCTGCATTCACACCTGCACTTAGAGCTGTCCGCTTCTGATCCGATCACCCATGATGCATGTTAAAGGTCCAGTGTGTAAAATTTAGAGGGATTTAGTGGCATCAAGCTGTGAGGATTGCAGATTGTAACCAGCTGAAACTTCTCCCAGTTAGATTTCCTTCAGTATTGATTGTTCAGGAGGGTTTTACCAGGAGCTGAATTATCCACAGAGTTCTCCTCCTCTCCAGAACAAAAGTACCAGGTGATTTAAATGGGTGAAAACACTGAGAAAAGCAGTTTCACATTAGAGCCTTGTTACGATCCCTTTGGAGTTTGCAGAGATCTACTGGCAACTCATCGGGCCAGAGGTTGAGCCAAGGCTATATCCCACACTATAATGAGGTGTCATCTTTACGAGACATGGGGTGGAGGAGACAGTGGCACACACATATAATATTCCTCCCAGTTTCTCCATTTCATGACAGTGGCAGATGACAGTACAGGCACGGGGACAGAGGAGTGTTCATTTGACAGAAGTTTGCAAATCTTGCATATCTGAGTATCCTGCACTCAGTGTCTCATCAATAATAAAGCCCAACACTGTGAGAAGTTTAAGTAAAGAGCTGGGACAGCCCACTGAATCATTTAATGGGCGGTCTGAGGCAGTGACACGGCTCACTGAAGGACACTGAGTATATGGAGTAGCTGGGCGGGAGTGGATGTACAGTAGCTGTAACTGTAACACGAGCCAGAGTGCAGCTGTTGCTCTGAAGCTGAACTGTTGAAATGGAATTGTTGTATGATAGCCGGGATACATTGTAGGCTTTTCAATGTTTGATGTAGTTAATAATTTAAACATTTTCTTTAAAGATTATTCACAGGGCAGTGGAGGTTTGGGAATTTCTTACCTATTTCATGCCTTGAAACCTTGCTGTGTTATCTACTGTACATATTTTACCCCAGCTACCTTCCTGACAGCATGACACCACATTTTGCCATTTGTGAAAATGTTCTGCTCGGTAGTTTCTCAAGTTTTAAACAGAGTTTATCTTACCCACAGGTTTCCACTAGAGATAGCTTCACCAAACTTATTCCCCTGCATGCCTCTCCCTGGATCAAGTTTTTGATGAGTTGGCCCTGGTGAGGCGCTGTGCAATCAAATGCATCACTGCGTAAGCCCGCGTAGAATGTCCTAGGAGAGAGGGAGGGAAGCAGGGAGAAGCGGGAAGACGGAAAGGGTGTGTGTGTGTGTGTGTGTGGATCGATCACACCACAGTGCTTGGAGAGGCCAGAGTGACCAGCCATGAAATGGCTGCTGTCCCCGGAGCTGGTGCCACCATTACCCAGGGTTCCTTTGTTTTGGTGGGATTACCTCAGATATGGACATGCATACAAAACAAAATGACAAGCAATGTGTCATGATGATGAGGGATGTGCATGAGTGTCTGTGCGTTGTGTGGGGCTTATTTTGTTATCCACGTTATCCCCTAACTTGAGTGTCCGTGTGATACTTGTGCTGCCTCAGGACGCAGAGCCCCGCTGGTTTTAATTCCAGCAGGATGAAATGTAATCTACTCAGGATTTGTTTTACACCTGGGGTTCCAGGTGAATGCAATTAAGTGCGATTAACTGTCACTTCACAGTTGTCACACGGGTGATGCTGCAGAGTTGTCTTCTCAATCGTGGCTGCAAATATTACCACCTTAAAAGGGGGAAAATAACAACCTGCACGTTGAAGTGGTGAGTGCCATTTTGACATTTACTTCTGAGCTAAGCCTACACTAAGTCTGTTTCAAGTCTTGGTGTATTCTCAGAAGTTTTCTGTCGAGTTCTTACGTGTCCTGATCTGACATTAAGTAGGCATTGTGGAGCAGCTTTCTGTCTGTACTGTGGAGCTGGACTCTGGTCTGAATCTCATGTCCTCCACTTTGATTAGTCTCACTCTGTAGTGGTGCTTATGTGTGTATGTTAAGATCGGATGGTTATCACACTTATGGATTTCTTAAAGAAATATTTGCATAAGCTGTAGAATCATCATGTCTTTACACTTACTGACATTGGATTGGATGTAAAATGTGATATTGTGACTTAGAAATGTTTAACCTGAAAGCCTGGAAAATATAAGATGAAATTTATTTCAGTTAGGAACACTTTGTAGCCATTCGCAGTATTATATTTGGCAGTATGGCTCTGTTCTGGGGCCTCTGACTTTCCTCGGGCCTACGCAGAAAACCTCAGGGGCAGAGAGCACACCTCTCTGCCCTTCTGCGTGCAAAGGAGGAAAGCCTGAGGCAGAGAGAGCAAACCTCCCTGCCCTTCCATGCACCTACGTGGAAAGTCTAAAGCGCTGACCTTGACATTGTGTTCTGTCTGAGCTAATGCTATGCTTAATTTCTTTTGCATTTCCATTCAGGGTTTCCATTAGAAATACAGCAGATGGTCTTGGAAGATTTCAGTGTCCAGCACTAATGGGAGAAATTCCAGTTAAATATGATCTGTTTATTGAGCTTAAAGCAATTGATAGGCAGGCTGTATAACGAATTACATCGTCAAGGCACATAGATTTATAAATACACTCCTAGTCATGTACATTTGCTGTTGCTGGTCTACAGCATCCTAGTAGGTCACCAGGGTCGTGTGTGTTGCATTAGAAATCACCCAATCATGTTTCAAAAACAAATGTAACTTCTCAGTGTTGAGAAAAATGCAAATATTTAATTAAACAAAAGTCCTGTTGTGTCAAGTCAAGTCTTTTATCAGTGTTAGTCAACCAAGTCCTCAAATTTACGACTCGAGTCAGACTTGAGGGAGGGTTTGCCTTCTTGAGGGCACACATAGCAGATAACAGTGGTTATGTTTTAAGGGCCTGTTCTCTACATTAGAGAGAGTGGGTCCTCAAACAACTCTCTTTAGGGTCCCCCCATACTGTAACGTCTACGTCATCCCATACTGTAACCTGAATATAAAACTTTTATGCTGCCAGCTTTTAACAAATCTTGATGCTTTTTGAAGACCTTTTCCTGTAATATTTCTCCCCATTGTTCGAGGGAACATAAGCTCCAGGCGCCACACAAAGTGCTATACCACAGGTTAACATTACTTTAGAATGCCCTTGGTAGGAGGGTGGACCCCATGGTTAGATAATCTTCCCCTGGTACGTACACTATGCTATGAATAAGTCATTTCTCACCAGGACACAACCCTCAAGTGCAAATGATTGAGATTTCTCTTGCCTGCCGTAGCACACGAACGACTACCTAGCAGCAATTCTGATGCATATTATAGCAGCAAGCTTTAATGGAATGACGGAGAGGCGGTGCAGCAGAAGCAGTGGTGGTAAGAGTAGTTTTAATGCCGCCCCCACCCCCCCCACCCACAATCATACACTCGCTATCAATAATCTTCCCCCGGCGGAGGTGTATTAGAAGATATTCACCCTGATGGGAACATTTGCGTTCCCTTCTGCTCGCTCCTCTTTTAAATGCAGTCATTTTGCCTCGCTCTTTCATGCTTTCTCTCACTGTCTAAGGTCACTGTAATGAACATTTCATTTTTCAGTGCTTTTATATGATTTATTGTGAGAGGCTCTCAGGGGCAAAGTGGGGCCACATGAAGAGGGATTCTGCCCTTTATTCCCCTGTGTTTTGTTAATGTATTTACTCTGGGCACTGTCAGTGTCTTTGGGACCATCAGCTTATAGTTATTCACGTCACCGTGTTGTGGAAATTACAAGCCTGCCGAATGCCCGAGCGATTCACCGCCACACTTTTCATTAGAATAAGCCCACAGAAAAGAATGAGGACCACAAAAGAAATGGGGAGATAGGGAGAGGTGGGGAGGGATGAGGGGGGGGAAGTGAAATACTCTTTCCATCAGCAGGAGTTCTCATAAATATTGTAATTGTGTGGTTATAGAAAAGGAGCGGTTGTGAGCCACTGTGCTGTGATTGACTTTGAGTGAATGCTGTCTCACCTTTTGAATGAATTGAACATGAACACTGGTGACAGAAAAGGGAAAAAAATAATGGCCTTTGTGAATACGACAAGGAAGTCATCTGATTCCCGCAGGCTGCATGGGAAACAAAAAAAAAAATCACATCTTCTTTTTCTTTCTTTTCTACCCCCAGCACCATTACTCGCTGATCTCTGCTGACTCGTTACATTTTTTCCTCAGACTTCGCAACATGAACTGTGTGAACCCCGTGAGATAGCTGCTCATGTAATGGGATGTAGTAATGCTGCATACCAAAGGCAAATTAATCAGACCAAGCCAGCTGGGGTTGCCAGGGAAAAGCCACAGAGTCCGGTTGCACTTCCCCGGCCATCTCCACTTCTAATGTGTCTTAAATTTGTACGGAGAGCCCCTCCAGTGTCAGAGAGCCTCGGGCCTGAGCAATTGCCTGAATGAAGCACCAATCACTCTGTTTCTCTTCTCTCCTGCAGGGAGCTGATTTCACACCACTCTGGCATGTTATTGGCCCATTCAAGACCCCAGCCCTGGTGAGTTATAGACACAGAACAAGAGACGGAGAAAATGCTTGACTTTTTTTTTTTTTTTTTTTTTTTCCAAAACAGAGTTTGCTCTTTTATGTCACACTGTCAAGCAGTTGTTTTGTACATTTCTTCGCCAGTGCCCTGAGACTTAAAGAGGTTAATGGTTGTCTGGAGGGCAGGAAAAAACACATAAAAAATTTAAACAGTACAGCTTGCTGTGGAAGATGTTCAGCAGCAATGTGACATCCTGCTGTAGTATATGATTCATAATAAAAACAACATGTTTTTGCATGTTTTACTCAGACTGTCCTAATGTCTCTACTGTGGTTTCAATTTTGCTGGACAGGGTTTTAAAATTAGCTGCTACGAGCCGTCAAATGCAGGTAAAATGTTGGCAGTGGTGTGTAATATCGTCAGGGCATCCACCATTTTGGTGGACAGCATAAATGCACAACAGAAAGACATGTTGTAACTGCTATATAAAAGCAGCGCTGTTGGCGGTACAACCTTATATGTTTCGATTTTCTAACCAATAACCATCAATTAAAAGATGTGCAAACACATATTGTATCAACTTCACTACCTCATGTGTCAGTTTTGTCTGAAGGAATAGCTCAGGGCATAGCAAGTTTGTGCCGGTTGACTGAGTAAGCGAGCAAGAAAGAAAGTGACGGTGGGTGCGCTCAGAGCAGAGAGGTGTTGGCGATCAGAGCAGAGGAGATATTAGCAGTAAAGTTGTCAAGTGGTAGAAAATGTAGTGTAAGGCTGCTTCCAGACCTAGAGTTGTCTTACGTTGGTTCGAATCAGGAACTCCTTTTGTTACAAAGTTGCATAATTGCCTAGAGTTGGTTTGTTACCCGTGGCAGCATGTACAAGCGGACTGGATTAAATGCCTTGCGCAAGACAGTTGCTCTTGATTGGTCAGAATTTCCATGTGGGAAAAATCCAGGAAGTAACACGGAACACGTTCTCACCACAAATGAACAGCAACAGAGTTTGTTTGTAACCGGGTAGAGACCACCTCTTTAAGAAGGTCCTGGTCCTGTTTTGGTGCGCACGCGAGTGCGATTGCTGTGCTCACATCTGCCAAAACAAACTCGGGCCAAATTAACTTGAGTTCACATGAACGGAACCAAACAGGGCAGGTGTAGAAGCACCCTAACTTTTTCCATGAATAAACGCTGCAGGATATAAAGTCTGCTGGGTATCCTTGGCTTCTCAGTCAGATCCACCTTTCATTCCTCCTAGATCCACCCTCTCCCCTAGGGCTGGGCAATTAATCGAATTTTAATTTCAATTACGATTTTGGATTCTAATGACAATGAAAGATAGTTAGATAATTGAGATAACAGAATGATTGCACCGCATTCTGTTTCACTATGATGATCTTGTTTTATCTTGTATCATAAACCAGGGCACCTCTTTCGAGTGCTCAGTGTTGCCACCTTGGCGACTTTCTCACTAGATTTAGCGACTTCTCAAACCCTCCAGTGACTTAAATAAGCCCCTACCACTGTGACCTCTGCAGGTGCAGCTTGATGAGCTCTCATTACGTTGCAAATCGACATTCTTGACAATTTTTTGTCTGTTTCGACAGTCACAATGTCAGATTAGGGGATTAGGCAACTTTTATATCCCTTTCCATCATGAAGAAATAACATTGTTTCCTAGCTTGATGCTAATGGCAGTACTCACCAGGTTGTTAAGAGTGCCTCTGCTGTTTTACGCCATCATTTTTCTTTTTTACTCTGTCCTGGTAACATCCCAAGAGAAAATATCAAAGAGTCTGGGATGTTGTTGCCGTACAGTTGTCCACAGCAGCAGATTGCTCTGTTTCTATTGGTCAAAGTGACGGCTGTGACGGGAGAAGTCGCGAAAGACAAAATGAAAAGAAAACTCGCTAGACTTTCTCTTGCGATGTCGTGAGGCATCCCAGACGCAGCATTGGTTGTTGTCTACTATGACACACTACACGAGATGAAATGATGGATTATCACGTACGACACTCGTTCACTATCTCAGCTGACACTGTATGACGCTGCGCCAGGCTTCAATTGGGCTGATATCATGTAGTCTGAACCCGGCAGTAGAGGTTACGGGAAACAAACATCTCAAAACAAAAGTATGACAAAGGGCTGGCAGTGTAGCCTACAAGGACCACCATGGATGAAATGAAGAAAAGAAACATTTTGGACTCTGTTGCCAGTGAAATCCTGCATTTAAAACCCCTTTCCAGTAGAAATACATGGACATTATTACATCAGATGATGTTTTGGTGATCTAAATTTTAATACCTTTATTTAGTGCAGAGATTTTAAAAGTGGCAGATAAAATTTCTGAGTGCCAGATAAAAAATAATGACTTGCCTGCCACAGTGGCACGCAATGAAAAAGTTAATTTCAGACTGTGTTCCTGGAACACTGTCAGGAGCAGTGTGTCTCAAAGCAGCACTGATTAATGAAATCTATTAATAAACCAATTAAGAACAAGATGATTATATAGCCTAAGCTATTTCTGACAAACATGTAAACCACCTACACCCCTGGGTGAGGCACCTATATATTCCTAAATAACAACTGAGATCAAGTTCACAGAGAACGAAAGAAAGCAGAAGTTCTCCTTTTCCAGAAAATACTTGACTCTGAAGACAATGATGTCATTGCGTGTTGGATGGGTGCCTGGCAGGCCTCCTTATAATTATGGTTATAAGAATAGAAGCAGCAGCGGCAACAACAACAACAACAATAAAACAAGTGGTAATAATAGAGATGATAACAGTAACTATCGATTGATCCAGAAGGACACTTCAGCCAAAGAGGGCAAAGACACAGAGGCTGGATTCAACATAACCACAGTACTCACACATCGCTGGAGTGCAGAGTTTCTTTAAATACATCAGCCTGTGTTACTGTTGCAAGACAGTAATTTAACATCCCATAAATATACTAAATATTTCATTGTTATCTGTTTGTATTTTAAGTATATCAGACGTGTAAAAGCTTGGCCAGCCAAAAAGGTTTATGTTTTTGCATGAGGCTAAAGACAAGCAGCAGCCGGTGTAAAACAAAGGATTACTCCAGAGCACAACAAGACAACCTTATTTCTCTAAATAATTGGATTGTGGGTTCAAGAAAGGGCAGACAAAATAAAAGCAAGGCACTCAAATGCTTATCATTGCGGTGGGTCTTCGAAGTCAGCGCTAACACAGGCTGCAAATTGCTTAAGAAACGTCCTCATACAAAATTGATTACATTTCTTTCAGACTAATGCTGCATCTGATTCCCTATGCTCTTTGATATATTTTTATCCATATTTAAATCCCCTCCATTCTTAAATTATTCTCTGATATCATGACAGGAACCGATTAGGAACTGGAATTCCAAAAAGCTTCAAAATCTTGAGATTTCAGTCGAGTTACTTCATCTGCAGAAATAAATCTTGGGACAACCTACACACATTTAAATCTTTAAGCCATCAATTTGTAGGATTTCAGCCAATTTAGCATCAAACTAATTTGATCCAGAGCCCACAAATATTACATGCATATGTTGGGACCATCCGCACTTCTTTGGAACCACATGAAATCGTGTTTAGTTGCGGTGTACGCTTATTAATTTAAACACTCGTGCCAATGCCTCAGAGGTTTTGAGGCGATGTGATGTACAGCCTGACATTCTTACTCCTCTGATGTGCAACTTTGGACTCAAGCCAAAGACACATGGATGTATACTAACACAGTATCACTTAAAAGTTAATAGGTGTATATGTAAGATAAAATAAATACACATTCATACATATAAATTAGCACATCTGTGTGAGCACAAAGTGTTTTGATGTTTACATGCTCTCCCTCGGATCTGTGGGCGCATTATTCTTAATTATTTTAATATTCATCGCTGTGGGCTCGGAGAAAGCTTCATGTCTGTGCTCAGTGTCTGCACCCGGCGCACTGCATGACAATTAGTGCCTTACATAACCGCTAGCCAGCCACACACCCACATATGTGCACCACACACAGGCACACATTCACATGCAGAAATGCAAATGCGCTATCACAAATGGGCACACACAGGCAGAGATAAAAACATAAACATACAAACTATAAACCCACTTTACGCCTTCTTCTATCCTGTGGGGACATTTCAGTTAAATTACCTCATACCGTTGCTTCTTTAAGCTCTGTAATCCATTCCTTTAATCGCTTTTTGTGTGAATGTGCATGCCCTATCTTGGTAAATGACCACCAGTGACACAGCATTGCTATATATATGTATACATTTATTATATCCGTCTTTTAAACACCTTCACTGAGCTCGCCCCGAGTCTTCCTCTATGTCCTTGGCAGTTGCTGCTGTAATGGCCGAGGTGATGAGATGTTCGACTTTCCAAACACAAACGGTGCAGGCCATCACAAACACCAATAAAAACTGAGAGCTGTAAACGCGGCAGCCGGGCTCACCCTTGCCCCGGGCCAGCCATCAGCATATTAGCACAAGTGCCTCTGCGTATATATTTGTGTGTGTATCTGTATGTATGGGTGCATGTAGGCATGTGTGTGTTTTCCTCGCCCTTCAGCGCATCTGTGTGTGGTTGCTGTAAAGCCACAGTAACCTCGTCTGAGAGAATCCCAATCAGTTTACATAGATGAGGAGAAAGAATCTGAGCTTGATGGCATGAGATGGAGGGAAAGGGGGGTGAGGACAAGAGGAATTGGTAAGACAGACCTGCGGAGAGAGAGCGGATTTGAGTGGGAAAAAAAAGAAATGGCATGAAGGAGATCAGCTCTGTTCCCTTGGTGATCTGACTCATCTTTATTGGCTGGATACACTGCTATGTTAGTAATGATTAGTCTCGCTTTGAGACTACGAGGTGTATGTTTTTGATAAAGCAGAAAACCAATACTAGATATTTAAAAACCTCCAAAACTCATAAAAAATTTCAAACCCCACACATAACAGCAAAGTGGACTCTGACCGGTTCAGACAAGTATTGGAGAAATTGTGGTCCACAAAATGAGAACCGCACACACATTTTTGGTCTTCTCCAAGGTTAAGTCATTTCTGCAAGGACATGTGTACCACACCAAGACATTCCCAAAGATCCAAAGGTGTTTCTCCTGGGTGCAATTCCTGAAGGCTTCGAAAGAAGGGCCAGAATCTATCAGTTAGCAAAACCCCTAGGGGCTGCACTTAAATCAGTGTTCGACATAAGCAATGGCCCGATGGCCCCGGGCCAATCAAAAAGTATGTCGGGCAAGTTGACTGACCGGTCACAGGTCCGCTTGATCCAGTGTGAGGTTTTTTTTTTGTCAGGGGAACAACTCCAGCTGATTTTTATCCCATTTTTCTCGAGCCTTCAGTAGATTTATTGGGCTTTTTGGCCAAAGGTGCCCTCACCTTTGCCCGTGCAGTGAAACGCTGGATGAGGGGGGAATGTGCCGGTGCGCTTGTGCGTCTCCGCCAACGCGGTCACCGCACATCGCTGCCAGGTATATTTCTCTCCAACATGCGTTCGCTGACCAACAAACTGGATGAACTTCAGCTACTGATGGTGAAAAACGGAGACTTTTCTACACCTGCAGTTTTGTGCTTCACTGAGACGTGGCTGTGTGGATCGATACCAGACTCTACGCTACAGCTGGCAGGCTTCCAACTCTTCAGAGCGGATTGTAACACAGAACTCTCCGGCAAAAGTAAAGGTGGAGGTATCTGGTTTTATACTAACAGTGGCTGGTGTAATGACGTGACAGTGATCCAGAAACACTCCTCTCCTGATCTGGAATCTTTTTTCATCAACTGCAAACCTTTTTACTCCCCCCATGAGTTTGCTTCATTCATTCTGGTCGGTGTTTAGCCTACATCCACTGCAGGCCAATGTGCTGGAGGCACAGCGCACACTCGCCGACCAGATAGGCCCACTGTGTGTGGAGCGGACTTACCCAGACCTAACTAATAACTTAGTTACTGTCCTTGGCGACTTTAACAAAGGTAACCTCACCCATGAACTCCCCAAATACAAACAGTTTATAAAATGTCCGACCAGAGAGAAGAATATCCTGGATCACTGTTACACAACTGTTAACAAAGCCTATCACGCCACCCCCTGCGCTGTGACTGCACTCTGACCACGCCACCGTCCACCTGATACAGGCAGAAGTCAAAGCTCTGTAAACCTGTTGTGAGGTCATGTAAGAAGTGGAGCAGTGATGCTAGAAGAGGATCTCCAGGCGTGTTTGGACACTACTGACTGTTTTTTTTTTTTTTTTTTTAACTTGGGCCAGTAAGAATATACAAGGGGCCAGTAAAACTCTGAACTACTGGCCTGGGAGGCCAGTGGGGAAAAACTGTTATGTTGAACACTGCTTAAATGTATCACAATTATGTGGTTGAATCCTGATCTTCCAGCTTACAACATCTGGATTCAGAATGTATGGGAACTATATGAGATGGAACAGATCACGTATGCGATGCAAGAGGGTTCCTAGTTTGAACCTGGAGTTTGCATGTTCTCGCTATTTCAGTGTGGATTTTCTCTGGGTACTCCGGCTTCCTCCCACAGTCCAAAGACATGCAGGTTAATTGGTGACTTTAAATTGTCCGTAGGTGTGAATGTGAGTGTGAATGGTTGTCTGTCTCTATGTGTCAGCCCTGTGATAGTCTGGTGACCTGTCCAGGGTGCACCCCACCTCTCACCCAATGTCAGCTGGGATAGGCTCCAGCCCCCCCCGTGACCCCTAACAGGATAAGTGGTTTCGGAAAATGAATGAATTAATGTTCGTAAATGTCATTCCAAGTGTCATTTAAAAGTCTTAAGTCTTAAATCTAACTTGCCTTAAGCTGTAGGAAACCTGTGCATGAATGAAATGCCGAATTGAAATTAAACATAGGTTCAGAAACACAAAAAATAATATTAAAACCCCTCCTATACTTCTTCAGGAGCTGTTGCAGACGTCTTTGCTTTTCACCCTGTCTGAAAGCTTTTGTGTGTGCATCCATGTTCATGGCGTGCATCAGTGGTTATAATACCCTATCAAGCGACTGCCTTACCTTTAACCAGGAGATCTGGCAGTCAAAAGCTCCATTTGCTATTTTGGTTCCCCAATAAGTTCCCTGAAAATTGGATCCAGGGCTAAAGAATTGAATGTGATGAGCGCCACAGCTGAAGCAATCCACGGGGCCTTTGAATGAACGTATTTATGGGAAAGCGACAGATCAAATCCAATTGCCTCTTCACTGACTTTAGACAGTCCCTTAGTCACGTCAAAGAGGTAGGACTTTAATGAGGTTTTGACTGCCGGATGATTTTTTCGCGGATGAGTGAGTTACAGAATGTAGAGGCACTGCGGCGTGTGACTCAAGAGTGTGGAGACGATGATTCTGTGTGTATACAGCATCAGCACGCTCGCACAGAAATAAAAAGAAGTTTGGCTGTGATTTTTTTTTTTTTTAAGGTGTACAGACTCTCTTCGAAACGGAGATGGATTTTATAAGGTCTATTTACATTTTTAGCTTTGATTTGCAACACCAGCTGTCTTGGTAAACAATGCGGTGGTCTTTTCCTCCACATCTTTGTCCCACTCAAAGCTTACTGTCAACCAGCTCTCCCAAATAGGATTGTCTCAGTCTGAAAAACGCCAATGAAAAGTTGCATGATGAAGCCAGACACACAGAACAACAACAAAGGATAAAAGAAACAAAGTGAAAATAACTTGCCTTTTGACGCCCACCCTCTTCTCTCTTCTCTCTTCCTCTCTTCTCCTTTCATCTCTTCTCTTCTCTGCTTTGCTTTCAAGCTGAACATAAAGTAGGTCTAATAGGAAATCTGCTCAGCCCCTTCATCCTTTCTGAATTATTATTTTTTTTGCACACTGAATTATTATTACTTTTTGCCTACTGCTGCACTCTTTGACCAAGAGCAGAGGGAAATAAGAAAACTTTATCTCGTATATCTACATCTGAGCTTGTCTTTTTAAAATGTTTTTTTAAGGGCTCTTAAAAGTTTAATCTACATGAGTGGCAAAGCAGAAATATTGTAATCTTTGTCATCTAATAGGTCTTGCCGTTTGGATGTTTTTACATATTTCGTAGAGCTGACTTGTGTGTTTCTGGCTCAGCGAAAAAACATTTGAAATGCAAATCAGTGTTTCAAATGAAGCAGGGCCCCTTTCATATTTAGCTCACACATTATCTAATCGCTATTTGATTCCACATGCAGAGGCATATCTAAGTGAAATCAAATAATCTTTTTAAACTCCCCCACTACCCCAAACATTAGCCATTGGATTCTACGGCAGGGGGCTGAGTAGACTACTAATGTGCTGGCAATTGAGATCTTAAGTGTCCTTTCACACCCTAATCAAATTGATAAGGTGGTCCGACTGCAAGGGCAATCTGGCCGTCCTCTGCTTTGAAAAATCTTTAGCCTTTAGTTTCTCTATCTATCTCTGTCTTGGTAAGTCTTTGTTCAATTCAATTTCAGTCACATTCAATTCAATTATGGTTTGATTACCTTAATAGCCTGTATAGCCCTTTGAGACTAAAGCAACTGGATGACAAATGCTAATAATAACATAGTATTTGGATATTGCAACATACACAAACAAAGTTTTGACAGCAAATGGTGAAATAAATAAGATATAGCAATAGATCAAATGAAAAAAAGTAAATATGCACATGTGTATACAGTAGGAAGTGACAGTGGTGTCAAGAAACAGCCATGGGTGAAGCTCAGTTTTCACCCAGCATAACAGTGACTTAGTTAGCTTTGAGGATCTGGTTACTTTTCCATCCAGTTTTAATTTATTGTTTAATACCAGTACATTAATATTTTGATCAGGTGCTGAAGCAGAAGCCATTTATTTTCTTTGTGTCAGTGGCTGTTTCTTGGATAAAGGCCTCTGTGTAAATTAGCTGTAATCAATATTTAAGAATTAACAATCTGCTCGTATTGATGAACACACAGAAAATGACACAGTTACATCCCATTTCCACCGAGCAGTACGGTCTGGTTCAGTTCTGTACTCTTTTTTTACCATTTCCACTATGGAAAGTTGTGGATGGTACCAATGGAACCGTTCTGTGCAGTCCCCATTGTTGGTCCTTCCTCTGTTGGGGTACCTAGCACACAGATCTGGTACTGAAAGGTGGAGCTGTGAACACTGCAGTCTGTTGATTGGTCAATAGAGGACGGTCACTCTGCTCAGGGCTGAGTTGTGGCTGGTTTTGAGGCTCATGTAACCACTGTTCATACTGTGGAGAGTTTTACTGTAACTATAAAATTAAAGGATGTTTTGCTGCCTCTTGCAGCAGCTGTAGTCGGAGAAGAAATAACTTAATTCACTGGGTCGACTGCCGGCAACTTTTAAGGTGGAACGTTAACTTGTAACTCAGTGCGTGAGTGATGTTTCAGTGTCACGCAGTGCAGTACTAGATTTTAAGTTAGTAATTCAAGAAACACATTTCGCATAACGTCAGACATGTATTCAAAAATATAGTCAAAAATTTTCCAAAACATCCTGTCAATTCCAAACTTTATTTCAGCCCTTGAAATCAATTTTTCTAATTTCATAACTTTCTCAGGAATTATATGATTGGGGGAACCCTGGAAGATGGACATATCAAAAAGCGATTCTAAAGGAGTCTGGCAATAAACAAAATTAAACCAATAGTAGTTGCCAATATTAGTGAAGTGTTTCAGAGGTGGAGAGAAAACCTTGCTAATAGTTTAGCCCTCTGCTTACCAGAGCCAAGGCTCATGACTACAGCTTCACGTTAGCGTTTATGTAGCTAGAGCCTTAAATCCCAGTGTGTCCACATCACTCCCCACCGCTACAGACCACCTTGCCAGGTAGGTGGCGGGCAGCAGCAACCCAAATCCAGCCAGCACAAATCTCAGCTCCAGGGGGCTGGACATCCCTGACTCCCCAGCAGATCAGCAAACTTTCTGTTGCTGCTGTTACACAGGTAACACCTTGTACTGCCACTGGCCACCAGCCCACTGTGACATCCTTTGCTGGTGGTTTGTGCTAGCTGAATCTGAGCTGCTACAGCCACCGACCAGAGGTCCAGCTCCAGAACTGCTGCTGGCTCTCCTCCGGGGGAAGCAGACCACAGTGTTGGGGAGTGAGGTGGAGGGATGGTGGCTTGCTAGATAATTCTTGTCTCATTTGTAGTCTGAGAGAAAGCGGGGTGAGGAGGGGCTGAGTGAATGTGCTGAAAGCACCACCACAATGAATTAAGATGAAATAAATCAATGTATGGGGAACACTGGGTTACTGTGTAAGGCATGCGCACGTGCCCGCGGTTGCCTGGTGGGAGGAGCTTGGGACAGAGCGGGGAGAGCTGCAGGAGGAGGGTGTTTTTTTCAAATTCTGTCTTGTCTTTTCCTTTTTTCTTAATACCAATGCTGCTCTGTATCTGCTTGATGTGTAAATAAGCAACTGTTTGCCAACATGTTAATCACATCAACTCAAAATGCGATGTAATGTCAGTGTGGTGTTTGCAGCTTGTTTCAGTAGCCTAAAAATCAGTTACTGCAGGTTTAGAGCAAAGAGCTTGATGGATCATCAGAAAGCGCCTGAAGGCTTGTTCCCAACTTGATTGCTGTTTTAGATGTAGTTGGATGACATATTGTACAATTGAATTTGTTTCAAGCATACTAAACCCTTAGGAATGTGACAGCTGATGATTAAGATTTTCGAAGTCTACGCTTACAAGGTTCTTTGCTCAACTCAACATTAATATGTTGCAATGTTGTTCGCTATGAATTTGTTTTTGTAGTCGTCATTAGATACATGTACAGTATACTGGAGATGGGATATTCATCTAATGCTGTAGCCCTTGGTGAGAAGGCTCAGTGGGTATGGTGTTTGGAATCAGGTGTATATCATACTCTGTTACTTAACTCCTTCAAGAGGCCTAATTTTTTTGGTTACTGTATCCACCCCACCCCTCCCATTCCTCCTCTCTTCCTCTATCTTTCTATTCTCATCCGGATTTCTCTGAGGTCTACTAAAGTCTCTGATCGTCTGTCTCTCTGTTGTTCTAAGATAAAGCCACCTTTCACTGTTTGAGATCAAAGAGTGAGTTTGCATAATGGGAAGAGAGAACGGTGAGAGTGGTGGAATAAAGCAGAGAAGGAGGGGACTGTGGATTCGGTTGAATAATATAAAATGGAATGCTGACACTTTCGCTGAACCCTCTCTTTTAAGACTCTTTTATACGCCATCCCAACCATGACCAAGTAAATCTTACAGGCAGTTAGGGTTTTATACTCATTCATCGCTTCCAGTATATACCATTTGAGAGAAGTACTATTGCATATGATTCTGTACCTTACTGATTCTAGCGTTGCTTCATGGCTGGTTGTTGTCTATGCAGAGCATCAGTTTGCTTTGTCAACAAGCAGAACACGCAAGTATGAGTTTACAACGTGGTAACAGCAAAGGATACATTTAGATAAGTTTGGCTTGAGAACTTTAAACTCCAGCCGACATGCTTTTATCAGCTAATGATTGTGATTTGTTTTCGTGCTTCCTTTAAGTTCTCAAATTCCAGCATGATTTGGATCAATGGCCACTGCAGCTTCGGATATTGTTTTCCATAACTGATCTCTCTGGGAGCTCGAGAATGCCTCTCACGGCGATATCTTAATAGCGCTCATTGCTTTGGAGAGAAATTGTTGTTCTACAGGAAATGCAAATTAGAGTTGAGTCATGTAGTGAATCAAAGAATGAATTAGTAAATAAACATGGGTTAACAGGTTTTATCCTGCCTCAGTGCTGTCTATCTTTGGGCCTTGGCAGGCATTCACAGCACGCTGATGATATTAGAATTTGTGTGGTTGCACGAGTGCTGGGTACTTTGAGGACTCATAGGCAGTATAGCCTCAGTGCATAATAAGTAGAGCTTCAAAAACTATAAACAACAAAAAAAAAGCTTTAGGGTAATGTTCCTTCAAACATAAATAAGAAAATGTCAATTCAACACTGCAGTTCTTAAATTACACTTGATAATTGCATATGTTGTTTATTTATTGCTTGTTTATTGCATCCTTAAGGGAATATGGCCATATGTATATTAGTTACTCACTCTGTGTTTACTTGAATTTCAGAAGGGGAAAAAAAACGATGGTTACCAACATTAAAGAACAGCGATGATTGTTGATTGTAATGCCAAATTTGAACATGAAAATGAACATTATATTAACTCTAACAGTTTAAAGTTCACTTAAATATCTAAATATGGATAAATACAAAACACTATTAACAAATTCACATGATAAATAAAACCTAACCTAACTACAATAGTTTAACAACAATATTACAGTTACAGTATTAAAGTAAAATAAATTTTGCGTTTGGTTCAGTATTTGTCTCTCTAATCAGGAGAGACTCAGCAACCAGACATATCTACCTTTTCTGCGAAGGAGCAGCTGAAATTGTCAACACAATTAGAATAGCTGGTCCAACAGTCCTCCTTAAGTACACTTGTGCCCTGTCCAAATACCCGCACTTGCGCCCTTGTGCCCCTTAATTGCGCGCTCCCGCTAAGGGCCGCAAGTGCGTAGGGTGTCCCAATTGTCTTCTGTTGTTATCAAGGGGTGCAAACCTGTGCCCTTAATGCACCCCTTCCGAAAGTGCGCATCAGACCTCACTTCGCTGAAGGATTTTACCCAGAATCCTCCATAGCGTCGTGACGCCCTAACACTGCACAGCTGGCCGGTACAACTCACCGTCTTCAAACGGTAACTGACGTGTCCGCGAGCTGTTAACTCCGACTGACAACAGCCGTTAGAGGAACATAACGTCTAACAACACGCTGTGTGGACTTAATAGTACATGACAGGGCGTTAATAATGAAATAATATACAGTTTACAGTTGACTGGAGGTTTGTATGACAGTCCACATCACTTTACAGTTTTAATTGTGTCTTTAATTATTATTATTTTATTACCGTATGTCTTTATAGTTTATTTCAATTTACCACAATTTATCCAAGCAAAAAATGCTTTAATAGTAATAACGGTAATCTAGGCTACGTTAACGGTAGAGTAAAAAAAGTCGTTACAGCTAATATACACATTATTAACAGGTAAATTCAAGAGTAAAATTTAATTTAATTTACCTGTTGGTTGGGCATCAGCACCAATATTTGGATCTGATGTAGATGCCGCCTTCTCCTGCGGCTCCTAATCCTCCTCATCATTCGCTGATTGTATCATTTGCAGCAGCAGTTCTGCGAACAACGTTATTTCCTCTAACGCCATGTTTCGTCTCCTAGGAGACGGACCATCTGGACCCAAACGGAAGTTACGTGTACACAACTGTCCCAATTCTCCTTTTTAAACAGCGTCGGTCCCTTGCGCACTTACGCCCCTAACTGCACTTTCGGCAAGTGCACTTCAGGGAAGACCTCAGGGCGCAAGTGCGGGTATTTGGACAGGGCCTTGGTCAGGTTCCAGAAGGAGGCTAACTTTGCTCACTAACTTCAGGGCTGACCCCTTAAGTTTAACCAGCAGGTGACAAGCAAGACATGGGGACTTGTGTTGGGTCCTGAGAAGCTGTGGCATTTATTCACTGACAAGTAGCCTAAATTGTACACACACTGCACTGCTACATTTAACGCCTTGTTTCCACTTACGAATGTGTACAGAGACGAGGCAACCATTCATTCCTATGGGAATCTCCGTGATATCCAGTGTGTCTGCGAAGCTCCTCCCCTCCATAATATTTCTGTGTGGAACTTGCTGCGAGTACATTAAAAAATTGAACTTTTGCGGTGGATTTCGGAGAGACCGTGTGATGGTGTGCTAGTTTAGCTAACAGTCTGCTAACTGGCTAACAGGCTATTTCCTTCATTTCAGTTGCCTGTGTTGATCGTCAAGTGAGTTTGCCTGATTAAAACGACCTTGTTTATCTAGTTTGAACACACTGTGAATCTGAGTAATGTTATTCTGTTAGAATATGGTTATACATTATATATAGTCAGATCGTCATTATGACTCGTTCAGCCTTTTATATGTCTTTTTAATTGAATATTTCACAGAACATTCCACGTACCTGGCAGGTCCTGTTTTTGTCCCCGTAGAGTTCCAAGCGCATCTTCCAAACAACTGGATGGCAAAAAAAAAGACGAAATTAGCCTTTCCCCCATGGCTACATGTAATTTCTATCAGGTTTCTATCCATCCGTAAAGAAATGTACTTCCTTGCGTTGGACACTAGAGGCATCTTCCGTATATTTACGGTTCTACAAACACCAGTCGCATGCGTAAGTGGAAGCGAGGCGTAACTTCCCACTCTCCGGTCTCTCTCTGTCTTTCAACTGCACACTTGCTGCACACACAATCTGGCACTGACAAGAGGCACAGAACTCTGTAGTATTTCAGTCCAATAGGTACTGGTTGTACCGGATCCAGTGTCATATTGGCACTAGGTTTTGGTACCCATCTCCAGTCAACACATTGGTTACTTGAACACAGCCTTCTCAAGTATGTGAGATATACACTAGTTTCTGGCTCTAAATTACATGGGTTATATAGGATTTGTGGTGCATTACTTTTCGTAGTTATACAAACAAACAGTGTGTTAGAGCAGCCTGTTTGATTGAGTTTTGCTGTTGTTAAACACAATTCAGAATGTTCAGCATTTTAAGTTTCTTCATTACTGTTAAGGGATGTGATAAAACATTTTCTTTAGAAATTCATGGTAACATTGGATAAGTAATTGATATACAAATGGTCATTGTGTGGGTGAAGTATTTTCTTTAGACTTTAATGAGTTGACACACTTATAACGGAAAGTCCTCCAAAGTAGCTGCTCTTTGTTCTGACAGCTGAAGTTTGTTGAGAATCGAAGGGGATATTTATTGGATGGATTTTCTTGCAGAAGTCTTTGTTGGTCACTGTGCTGTTAATATGAGCCGACCAAGACAAGTGAGGTGAGTGAGTGAAGCTGGCGTCTGTCAGCAAAAGATTGTTGTGTTCAAGGTCACTGCCGTATTATAAGTCTGAAAGTCAGACAGAATCTCTTCAGCCCTCCTGACTTGTTTCTTTATTCTGACATGAGAAACATTGAGAGCAACTTTATAGTCAGAATTGTGTTCCATACCTGTGACTTATCAAAGGTGATCAGTACGCTTCAGACAAATTAGTTAATACGACATGCTGCCTGTTTACCTGTTTACATGTTAAACTGTTACCGGTTGCAAATGGCCGTACTCCAAGGCTGCATCACATTTAGTTTCTGATCTCTCTCCAAGAACTCTGTGTCCTTATGATCTTGATTTGATGATTTGAACAAGAGGGGATAAGAGTGCAACTTTTTGTGCCAGTCTCTCCTCGAGGGCATTCAAGGGGATGAATTCAATAATGATTGAATCTAATAATCTGAGACCTATTCAGGAGTAATGTAGGGCTTGATCGAAAAATGATGAAACTGTAAAACTGAATATCTGACCTGATACATCGACCAGGGAGTCTACAGTATGTGCACACCTTAGGGATGCTACATTGAAATGATTTTTATTCTGCGGGGAAAGCTATTAAAGTAATTGAGACTTTAATATTTTCTGGCACGCTTAATCATGACATAATGAATTATAAAGGTGCTCAAGGCAGTCAGGTATCGCCAATAAACATATTGGACAGGAAAGGACGCAGCTCTGACTGCTGCAAGCAATATTTCAAGGTAGATTTCAATCTCAACTGAGCTTTATGAGATTCAGGTTGTTAAAAATGTACTTATTTAATTTCACTTACCTGCACATATATTTTCTGGGTGATTCATCTGGCCAATGAAACCCATAACACATCAAATACTTAAGTGAATTGAAATGAATATATAAGCCACTGTGGATTTTGAATGTGGAAATATATCATGACTTTGAGCATGATTTTGATTGCAATAATATCGTCAATATGACAATGAAAAATCTTCCTCCACTCAAAAATGTGTTTTTCTTAGATTTAGGTCCTCTAAAATGTCTGACCTTGACGGCACTGACTTGTATCTGTGAAAAGTTTGTCACTAGAGAGGTGTCCTCTACCAAAGGGGGCGATGTCTGTGAATTTCCCATAAACCCGACATTCAAACGTAAGCAGGGCAGCTAAATTAGGTACGCCACTTATAAAAAAAAAGCCAGTTGCTGTGTAATATGGGAAACACCTGTCAATGGGGGAACAAACTTCAACACAACAGCAGCAAAGAAACCTGAAACCCCTAGTGCAGAGCAGACTTGTCAGTACAGAGAGCAGAGTTAGCATTAGCATAGTGAAAGTTTTGCCAGCAAACATATTAGAGTTGCAGTTTTTGGATATAAACTGGACCCTGGAGCTTCTTCCATTGTGTACCTAAAACCCCATCGTAGAAGATATTCTTGTATATTTCACCAACACTAACAGTGTGTTAGCCACCGCCAGGTAGCCTACAGGCTAACAAGCTAACAAACGACATAAACAAAGAAAAGATGCTAACTAAACTTAACAATTCTGCATCTGCTAGTTGCCGATTTTGGTGCATAACAGACTCCTCATGAAAGTCTGAGTCTGACTGAGATTCAAACATGTATGGCTGAATCTCTCCGTGTTTCCTCTGACGCCAGCACTGGTCATTTTGATCCTCTTTCATTGGCAAACCTAGTGCGAAAGCAGAAATCCCTTCAGCATTGTTAAATATGTTAGCACCACTAGCTGTTCTGATGGTGCCAACAGAGCTAACAGTACATTTACAATGCTAAAGGGGCTTTGCGTCTCAAAATTGAGCCTCTTCCTCACAGGGGCGACCTTGGGGGAGACTGGAGGGCGGGCACAATGTTTCTACAGCAACATTGTTGGGTCAGGATGGTGTTATTAGCAATAAGTGCTGAATGAGCGGTGCTGCTAACTAGCCCCCATTAGACCCACTTGGTGAGCAATTAACCTTTAGACAGACATGTTTAACTGGTCAGAAATATTCTCAGTGGTTAACTGATCGACTGCCAGTGAACATATAAACATGTTTGGAGAGTAGGTGTAATATATTGTTAAATAATAAAACTGCTATGCCTAAATTTAAAATAACATAAAAATAGGTGTAAAATCTAATTCTACTTCCAACTCCTACAGTATCCTGTATGATAAAGTTTGTCTTTCTCTGCCATTGGAAGTGCAGTGAACCATATTTCTTAATTGTTAATGGGCTACTGTCAGACATTTTGGAAAGAGGAAAGTCACAAAGTCTCTCAGGGCAATGAGCAGTGGGATGATTAAGAACGCGATGTGCCGAGAAACATTTCTGTCCTTGGTGACGGCCTGTAGCTTCCATTATGGGGTCAAAAAGCAAAACATTTAAATTCACAGTTTATAGTCATATGCAAAAAAGACAAGTCATCCATTTAAAAATAAAGACCACCCTTGGCTCTATCTGTACTCCCTCTTCTTTAACCTCTGTTTAAAGACTGTCCCAGTTTGTAACCGACTATCACTTCTGACACCCGGCCAGCACACTTACCTTTACCAAATCTCAATTTGCTTAAATAGAGTTTCACTTTCTTGGTAAAAAGGCACTCTGCCTGTACCTGGCCGCTTGTAGCAAGTCAATGACGAGCTTAGAGCAACTCAGCTGAGTGGTTTATTTCCCGTTCATTGGCACTGAAGCAAGAGTGATGTGCAAAGTAATACCTGTTATAGGATACGGCTGTTTTCCCCTAGTCCAACACTAAAGTGACTCCACAGCTGAATGTCACCACCCTGTGAGACTTGTAGTGGCACAGACAGGAGCGGTGAAAAAAGAGAGAGCAAAGACTACTGCTGCTGTGAATGGATCCTGACAGAATAAAAACAACCAGCATGCCTCATCCAAATGAGCATGAACGGGTAAAATTTCATATTTTGCACTCTGTGGTATCCTGACATCAAGACAGGTTTATGTGAAAGGAAAGGATTGCACTAACAGTACTGTAACTCTCTTTCCACATTTCAAAACATCCCCCAATTCCCTTCCTCCCCTATTCTCACCCTCCCTGGCTCCTCTCCTTTTCTTCCTCAGTCTCGGCTCTCATCTATTTTTCCCTTTCTTTCCCCGCGCTCTCTCGTGATCGCCCTTTTGCTTTTTTATTGACTATTCCCTCAACCGCAGTAGTTTAATGAGCTTCTCCCTCACTTTCTTCATTTGTCAGTGTGTCCGTCGTAGCCCCCACCTTCCATTCCCATCTCGCCACCCCATCTCTACAGGCGTTTCTTTTAAAGCACCAATAACTAGGTCTGCCAGTAAATTAGCAACCCACCCAATAACATTAGCCCCAACAAATTTCTTCTCTCGCTTTACTAGAGGGGGTTTTGTACTAATCATCAGGCGCTTGGGGTTGTTCTTGTACTCCAGTTTGTGGTGCTGCATGTATGATATGTGTTAGCATGTTTGACTGTGTGCGAACAAGTATATTGGCATGCTTGTGTATGTAAGTGCTCACGTGTCAGCTTCATTGCTCTTGGCGGACGCCACTGGGGCGATTTACGACTCCAGTGGGACAAGGTATTGGAGGGGGACGAGGCGTATAGGGAAAAAGGCAAAGAGAGGAGGGGTCTACCCTGGTAGTAGAGACAATCCCCAGGCCTGCTATCAGCGAGGCAGAGTTATAGGCTGTGTGTGTAGCTGCCTGACACTTGCAGCTGGAGCCCTAGGGAGCCGCACATCACTGCAGCGGGTGTCTCTGAATGTCGTCATTCTCTGCAGTGGTGCAAAAGTGCCATTGCTCTGTGTATCTTCACCTTTATTATTATTTTTTCTACAAAGGTGAAGATGGCTCTAACACAGAACTATGGTCAGAATTAATCACTACTGAAACATCTCTTCCATCTTGATTGGAAAAAAAACCCAACATGGCCAAAATAAACAACCCAACAGGAAGATGCTTCTGGTACAAGCAGTCAACCTGTGCAAGTGGCAATACCCATTTCAAGTGAACGCATCAGTATCAATGTGTGCCCTTGCATACTTCACATAGCAGTCACTGCCTCAGACAGTTTTGTTTGACTTATTTAAAAAAAAAAAAAATAATAATTTTGCCAATGACCTGCTGCTTAACAAAAAATATAAAAGTCAAAAATGCATTATGGGTATGGGGGAGTAGGCTATTTTATTCTGCACAATGGAGCAAGGTCAACTTTGCCATTAATGCCATCAGTCTGTCCCATCCCTCCAACAGTTTTTCCATGGTTACAGTTCATAAGGAATGACTCATACCTGCACTTTGAAAGTGTGAATGGTTCAACTTGTTTTGACTAACTCCCACATTACCTTCAAACTTAGCTGCATTTTAACTTACACATTGCTTTTGCAACCAGCTACGGGGCTCCGTGTAGTTTTTTATACTTCACTTTTATCCACTGATTAAATAAGAAACATTAACATTGACTAGGTCACAGTAGGGATGTCATGGAAAGAATAATTTTCACCGGTGAATAAACTTGTGGCAACACCAGTGTTACAGATTATTTGGACAGTTTAAAAGAAAAGATATGTGTCAATGACACTCGATATCTGTAGAGAACTGAAAAGAATAGACCAGGGATGATGTTTTTCTGTAGCCCGATGCAAAGTTAGAATTGCACTGGTTCCCTGGTCAAAAAGCCTAAAGGGATTTTCCATTGAACTCTGTAGCTAACAAACATTTATGGTTCTTCCACATTTTGTTCAGCAAGGTAATCTTCATAAGTAAACACCTCTGTCATGATTATTGAAACGTAGAAGTAATCGCCAGAAGTGAAAAGCTAACATTAGGCTATAAACAAACTACACTATGGTTGCATGATCTAACATCACCACCACAACGAGGCTGTAAAGCCGTGCTCAGCGCAGCTTGGTGTGATATCGTTCTGTAGTCTCGCTTAGCCACTTGTTAGCAACCACCTTTTTTATGACACATCGAAGCTTCAAACTTTACAAGTGGGGTATTAACTGATGTACTTCATGTCAAAGAACAAAACATGAAAGTCTCTTAAGCTTATGTTAACTACCAACCTTATTTCAGGCATCTAACCAAAAATCCATTGACTTGGAGACAAGGAAACTGAGAGTAGTAAAATGCTAACTCATTTCTAGGTTTTAGGACCATTCTTGGTGCACTCTATTAGATAAGGGTTCCGCACCAGACACGCTGTACCTCATTGCCCTCCCACTCGTCACGATCTTCCCCCAGTGACGCTGTATCACTTGTCGTGTCTCACCACGTCTCCTCTGCCCCCTTTTCTCTTTCTTTAGTCTTAACTAAATGCTCTGTGGCTATTCAGTGCAGTTGTGGCTACCTAACGTAAGCTGAGATGCTAGCAGAGGTGATTTTTTTTTTTTTTTTTCCCCTCATATGGTAAAGGCTTGACCCACCCTACTCTGCCCTTAATTGGCTTACCCTGACATTCTTACTCTAATCCTTACCAGTCTCACTCCTCTTGCCTAAACCCAACCAACCCAGCTAGCTAGCTTACATTTGCTGAGATGCTAGCGGAGATGAGGTGCGCTAAACTGGAGTCCACAGGGGCTAACGTTGGCTGAGTGAGTTAAACGGAAGTCCACAGTAGCTAATGTTAGCTGAGAGTGTGTTAAACTGAAGTCTACAGTACTAACATTAGCTGAGATGCTAATGGAGAAGTTTGGGAGGGCAATGTGGTTGGCGGGTCCACAGCCAGAATACATGCTTGTTTAAGTTACTGCTAATGCAAACCGAACATTTCCTACTACTGCTGCAGCTTAACAACAAAAGCATGTAACTGGCAAAACACCACTCGAATTATGAAGTAGTCACACAAAATGTGTTTGTCAGTGAGAGTAGCACTACTGCTATCGTTCATCAAAAATGCATGTACAAAGCAAGACAAAGTTCAGCAGATCAGTTTGAAATATTGCAAGAAGCAATGGAGCAAGAAGGAGCATTCACGAAATATTGCCAAATAGATGCTTTTGCTTTTTGCTTTGACACCAAACCCTCCGCGATTGTCTTGATGATCAACCTTACTTTTGTCATGTGTTCTGCAACTCTGCTGCTGCTGCCATACAGACATTTTCAGTTTGTCATTGTAGCACTCGTCTGACTAAATATTGATAAGATAAGCTAAATGACGATGGGGGCAGTGGGCAGGTTATGTAATCGGCTTATGCCTGAACACTGTGTAACACCTGTAACACAGACTACCGTGGCAAACCTAGGTCACAGTGTAATCTCTTGAAGCAAGGAGCTTATCTAAATGGCTAAAATGTAAAATATCAGTGTTCTCCAGTTACTCAGACCTATTGCTTTGATGAGATTGGTGATACTTGTACATAAGTTAGCATTAAGGCAAAACCACCCATCTCCGTCGCACCAGAGTGGCTCCATCAGTTGCCGAGATGTATATGGGAGGAAACGGTGCCAGATCTGATTAGAGCACCTTTCGGATTTGATAAGCTCGCTTTCATGTTTATCCAGTCCCCACACCTATAGATAAAAAGATCTATTATTTACTTGACACCAGTTTTAACGAGGGAACCCATTTGGGTTTAACAGCCTCTTACAGGGGATCAGATGGATGGGGTGGAGTGTCATTGATGGTAATCAGGGCTCTCCAGCCGCTTCCTGTGGCTTGAAAAGGAGGTGTGAGATTTGATGACAGGGTTTAATCACCTGCCTCTCTGACTCTGAGAGGCTTCGAGTTTTAGCCTCTCATCGAACCCTGCAGTTAAACGATCTTGAATGTTCTCGTTCTCTCTTGTCCCTCCTTCACAATAATTTTCCCTCAGTAGAAATTTGAGCTTGATTGCGTCACGGTCTTGTAGACAAATGTCTACGCGATGAAGCGAGCCAAAGGTTACCGACATCACGCTGCGATCCGAGATGCTAATGTCTCCAGATGCACAGATTGGGACCGTGATTGTATCTGCGGAAGACGATGACACAATCAGATGAAGATAGAGATAAACTGTGTTTTTCGGTGGGCCAGGGGGCTAAAAGTGCCTGACAGGAAAATCAAAGACTCCAGTTCTTCTGAGTTCACACTGCTTGTCTGTCTCACTCAGGACTCCTGTGGGACAAGCTTTGCCGCTGAGTGTCAGAACCCAGTCGGAGAAAAAAAAAAAAAGTCACTCTCTTTCAACGCATGAGTGGGCGGCAAGTGTGTGTGCCTGTATATGTGATATTGTGCGTGTGGCTTTTGTATTGGCACTGCAGTGTGATTTTTGACAGTAATGATGTGGGGCCCTCACAAATTGACAGACAGGGAAGGAGAGAATGAGAACAAGAATAGGAGACGAGGAGCGATGGAGCCTGAGGAAAAAAATGTCGCCGCACAGTGAAGCAACAGTGGACAAAAGCAGACTGTCAGTCTGTAGACTACCTGTCTTTTCTTTTTGCCTTTTCTCTCTTGAGCCAGTCCATCTTCCTCTCTATCTCCGTCCATCCCCATCTTTCAATTGAGGGTCACCGGCTGATGTCGTTTAACACAGCAGGTTAGCCAGGTTCACTTTCACAGAGGAAATAGGATTAGTTACCTTTAACCTGCACATACAGACAATCCACCATCCAAATAAAAAACATTCATGCCATCACAAATGAGACACAGCACCATTCTACAGGTTTAGAAATACACCCATTAGTCCACGTAATCTGTTAGGAAAACCATTTTCTTTCCTTCCTGGGGAGAGTCTGGATGCTGCCGCACTGACACTTCCATTGTTGTCAAGGTGTTACGGTTTAATGGGGAATTTTGCACAATGGCGCCATTGACTTGACTGAGATTAATAAGGGAGCCAGGGAAAGGCGATGGAGTGACTTTACCATAACAATGGCTGCTATCCATCAGTAACGCAGCCCAATTGCATGTTTGTATGAAATAATCCATTACAGGCAACAAAAGGGGAAAGCCACGGGGCCGCTCTCATCCCTGAGTGTATCCCTGGGGATCTAAATACTCCCCTCCTGCGCACAGAAAGAAACATGTCGCGGACAAGGACGATTGTGTACCCCGACGTGCTCTGTTGCCTCCTCTCGCGCAGCAGATTATAGCACTGCATCTGATGTAACGTCCGTAGGTGTAATGGATTAGCTTGTCATGGCGCATTATCAGGCTTGCCTATGCACATGAGATGTGCACATGTGACCTCCTATGATCATACTTTAGCATTAGGATGAGGAATAGCAGCCGTCCTCCAGTGAGCTGAATTGCTCCTTTCCTGACTTTTTTTTTTCTCCCCCCCCCCACCATCAGCCTGATGCAGCAGCCAGGCTGAAGTGCGGTATGTGACAATATGAATTGGGGCTTTTAAGGTACACCAATATTCCCTGGGGGATTATGATGTAGGATTATCCAGCTGTGGACCGGTTTGGGCAGTAATGGTTTATGAATGTAACAGGATTAGAGGAATCTGATTAACAAAATAGTGACAGTATAATCTGAAACACTCTCTACAAAAATAAAAGATAAAGATGATAAACGATAGATTTCCTCTTAAAGGCAGAGATTAGACTGTATTCTGAAAGGAATACTTGATACCGGAATACTAATATTATTCAAATTACATACTTTACATTTTCAGCGATAATCTGATATGATGAGAAGAAACTAAAACTTCAATAAATTATGTTTTTACTACTGCAGTGCCCTGTAAAAACATGCCTATTTGGAAAGAACTGATTGCTTGACCTGTGGCACTGCTGCTTGCACCTTTATCAAGAACTTCACTCTTGACACTGTGCTTCCTCAGGTCCTGAGCAATACACCTGTGCCTCAGACAGATATAGATTTATTTTGGTGTTTAGATATGAAAAATATTAAATTATGTTGCTATTCTAACTCATTGTGTCTAGAAATAAGGTACAAAAGGCCCCCGAGGCACTTAAAAATATATGCAACTCAACTGCTATTGTCAACTACTTCTACTTTGGAGGAACACAGTGTACTGCTATCATCAACTCACAGAGACATGTCACCGCTTATGTTGCAGATTGTAAGGCTTCCCCCGACTAAGACTTTTCTTAGTCGACCAACAGTCATCATTTAGGGCCATTAGTCGACTAGTCGCCGCATGTTTACGATATCATTGTAATTATTAATGATATATTTTGGGCGGGGCAACACAATGGTTTGAGTTGAAGGTGTGAGAAAGAATAGTATCAGTAACATTGTTAACACTGTGCTACATTACAGAGAAATACAAAACCGTACTAATGAACCTTCATTAATATAGGCCTATATTTTATCTACAAGTGCACGTCACACACTGAGCGAGCCGCCTGTTAATGACGCTGTGGACTAATGGACATGTAGCTACTTCCATGTTTCAGATGATACGTCATGTTTGTAGTCGACCAATGAAGATGAGTTTACATATCACCTTGGGTTCGTCCTTCACCTTCTCAAAATGATCCTACACTTTGGATTTCCTGCCTGACATGTTATTAACTAGCCTGTGTAATAAGGGTAACAGCCCTGTACATTAACGTGACTGCTGTCTGACTGCTTCCTGTGTCTGTCCTCTCAAATTAAATTCTCACATGGTCCAGTCATTTAGGTTTTGATTTATTTTAACAGCGCGCAGCTCCTAACATTTTCCAAGCGACCAATGAAATCTTGCCAACCAATGACCTTTCTGGTCGACTAACATTTGGTCAACTATTAGGGGGCAGCCCTAGCAGATTCAGATTTTACTCATGAATTTTAACAATTACATAATATTCATTATTGTTACTTAAATTAAATGTCTCAAATGTCTTCACTTAAAGTAAAAAAAAAAGAATAAAAAAAAGAATGCAGGACTTTTACTACATAGTATTAATAGTTTTACTTCAGAAAAAAAAGTTTGGAGTACCTCCTGCCAGTAGTTTGCACCCTTCCTCTAAGTGGGAATGTTGGTAAAATAAAGACCACCAAATCATGAAATCCCCCCTTGACAGCCAACTTCCAGGTGCATTCTGAGAGAAGAAATAACTCTCCATACCAGCAGGTGGTGGTACTATGTACTTATCATTTAAAAAGGGAAACTGGAAGACCGACAGGATGGATTCAAGATGCTGGTTAGTTAGTTTGTACATTAAAAACTAGGGCTGGGGAAAAAATCAATACAGCATGGTATTGGGATATTTTTGCTTAGCAATATCTTATAGATACACAGACGTCAAGTATTGATTTAAAAAAAAAACCCATAAATTGTTGGCATTACAAATACAAATGAAACTTGGTAGCCTACTAGAATAATAAAATCGGTTGCTTTTTCGGTCCACTAGATAAAATCTGGTCCAATGAAAATGACTGAAGTGTGATAAACAGACCGGAAACTTCATCTTATCAGATAAAACAGATGCTGACAAAGTTTTCTTTAGGGACATAATTTGCAGGTTTTGAATCGCAACATATCACAATCTATGTTATTGCAATACTCATATTGCAACAGGCTTAAAATCACAATTATTTTGTATTGCGACCTAAGTATCCTAATATTGTTATTCCATGGGGTCTCTGGTGATTCCTACCACTATTAACACACAACCCCGTGTTGAAAGAACAAAGAATGTTAATCGTGTGCTGGCGACCAAGAGCACAAAGCATTACAAACCGTTTCTGCTAAAGAGCTCAATGGCTAAAAACATTGAAATATTCACAGCAAGTCATAATCGACTCTCTGAAGAGCCCTGAAGCCCCGCCCCCGCTGCTGCACAGAGCCACAGAGCGACTTGTTTATTCAGAGTTTATTCATATTGAATGTGTTGCATGTCCAAGTTGCACCAAATTCAACTTCCATAGGTCCCCAGCAACACACCTGCCAACTGTGAAGTAGATCAGATGAGCAGTTCTCAATATATACAAAGGTCACACAAACAGACAGAGATTCCTTGCTTTATAGTTAGATGACTTTTTAAGCAGGCAGGGAGAAACCATGTGATGTATTTTTTGGATTACATTTTATATAAATAACCTTGCCAGTGCTTCAAGTGGATGCCAGTGTGTTTACACTGGAGAAGAGGCTTACAGGCAGGAAGCCGTGTGTGTTTACTGGGTTCGGGGGTTGTCTTTTGGAGAGGGTTTCTGTCTGTGAGGTGCCTGGGCTCTCGAGAGCTCTTAATGAGTGCTGATCGCGTTAGACATGGCAGCGGGAGGAAAAAGGCGCTTTCGTTGCTATATTCTCACACACAGACCTACATGCGCATACAGACGTGCACATATACACATACAAGCTTGCGTTCAAGCATGTTGCAAACACTGACACCGTATGTGTCACAGCTCTGGTAGCTGCGAGACAAAGCGTATCGAAACTCGATCCTTGCGTCCCACAAATAATTACGTTTTCTCTCTTTAGGTGTGTGTGTATCTAAAAGGGGAATACTGAAGCTTTTATATCCCTACAAATCCTCCCCAATCCTTTTTCTCTTGGTCCTTTTTCCTCATATCTCTTACCAACCTCCTTCAAACAGCTTGTATCTCCCATACTGTCGATCTCTATCTGTGTTCACTTTGCTTCATCTCTCTTCTCATTCGTCTTCCTTGTGTTGCTTTTTCCTCTCCACCCTCTTCCTCCTTCTCCATGTCTCTGTCTCACTCTCATTATCAGTCTGCTTCTGTAATCTCTCTGCATTTCCATTTTTTGCAGTAATTTCACAAAATTGATAGGGGGAGAAAGGCTTTAAAAAAAAAAAAAACCTCAAGCACCAGAATCTCTGGGGATTTCTCCCAGTTGTTTCTGGAGCTCTAGAATGCATCTGTTTCACTAAACGCCGGCGCCCAAAGTAATTAAAATGTTGCTGGAACAAGTGAAGTCCTTGAACCTCCGCCTCTCTCAATCCTTCTCTCTCCCTGTTGCCATGGTGCTCCAGGCAACCAGTGCAACGTGCGGTATGCCACCCGCTACAGCGCTCCATTACAGAATGAGAGCTGCCGCTTTTGCGCTCTCTCAATTTTCTCCCTCACTCCCTCGTCTCTATTGCTCTTGAGAAAGTGTGTCATGATTTTCTCTCAGTAGCCCCCACCTCCTTGACTTCAAACCTGGCAGCAGAACTTGTGCTTTTTTAAACCCTCGTTCCGACTACCGACACTCTGTTAACCTTATCGCGGTTAAAAGGTTACCTCTGTATGTATACTTGGAATTGCAATCCAATTAACATGTCTGAATATAGAGAAATGAACCAGACTGTGTTTTGTGCGGAAAAACGCTGAGGGCGCTTACACAACCAGCCAGGTCAGCTCATGTCTCTGGGGATTTGTTTGGTTTAGCAATGTTTTGCAAAGCTAAATAAAGATAAAGTGAAGTTTTCAAACTTGTATTAGAGGCACCTGTTTAAGGGATATAATAATGCTGCCTATTTACTGTAGCATTCTTGAAAGGGGTCATTACATAACCTTTCTTATGATATGATGTACCAAAGCATCTACCATAGTAGTAAGGGCAATAAGCTTGCATTAAATACACAGGTGAGTGACAAATAAGGATTAGGGCAACCACTTGCTACCAAAACAGCTTCAGATCTATGACCATAGAATCTACAAGTCTGTGTAACACTACCAGAGGCACGAAGCACAGTTTTTTAAAAATAAATTCCCTCATTTGGTGTTTTTGTTGATGGTGGTTCGGACGGCTGTTAAATGCCAGCCTTACACCAAATGACTTTTCAAGGCAAATCACTGTCACAAATAAAATTACAATGTTTGAATGAAATTATGAGACTTTTACTTCAGTTCAGTCAGGAACACTTTAGTCAAAGAAAACTTTATTTCCATTTGCAGCATTATATTTGGCGGTATAGCTCTGTTCTGGGGCCTCTCTGCCTTTCCTAGGGCCTAGGCAGAAAGCCTCTTCCACACACCTACTTGGAAAGGCTAAGGCAAAGAGAGCACACCTCTCTGCCCTTCCACGTGCAAACAAGAAAAGCCCGAGGCAGAGAGAGCACACCTCTCCTCCCTTCCAAGCACTTACATGGAAAGCCTCAAGGCAGAGAAAGCACACCTCTCTACCCTTCCACGTGCAAACGAGGAAAGCCTGAGGTAGTGAGAGAAAACCTCCCTGCCCCTCCACGTGCCTACATGGAAAGCTTAAGGCAGGGAGAGCAGCAGCAAAGACCCCCCCGGGAACAGAACAGAGCAGCATCAATGACAAACAGAAATGACATTGCAAAGTCCGACACAGCATAAAAAGGAGGAGCTGGGGTGGAGGCGGGTTGCAAAGCAGCTTGCAGAGGAAGCATCAACAGTAGGCAGGCCAGAGCAGTTTAAATAGGGCGCCCTGAATGAGATTCACCGGTCGGTTGCATAGAAAGGAATCATGTGATCTATCGGCTGACTTCCTTCCATCAATCAGCTGCTCCATCAGTTGACTGGGCTGTTTGAGATCAGCTGATGTAGTTGGGATGTGAGCTGAGCTTGACATTGTGTCTGGCTTGAACTAACACTATGCTTATTTTGATGAACGCTCCTGTTATCTCGACTGTTTGGTGGATGGTGGTCATGAACCTCAGCCCCAGCTGTCTTAAATCAGTCTTGTTCTTGTCTTGACGTTCCGACAAAATTAAACATGTTTGAAATAATGGTACGCAAATACTAAAGCTCAGTGATGTCAACATTGTCGTCAACCAACAGCTGCACTCTCGCCAGCACCAAACAAGAAACAGCAAACCAGGTAGACAGTAAACATGAAGGGGACTCCAGGAGGGGCATGAACATGAACAAGGCTTGAGAAAGGAGGAGAAACTGGTGGAGTTGTGGGGTGAACTAGAGACGGTTTTTATTTCTGTACACATCAGATCCACCAGCCACTACTTATTTAAAAAGAAATCTTAATTTTTGAAACAGTTCGCCTCTTATTCCCAAGGTCTCTTCCGGCTAAATAAGCGCAGCTAACCAACAGCTGGTGGCAAGTTGAGGGAACAAAATCCAAAATGCAAAGTTTGTACACAAACACATTATCTTTATGTATTATATTGATGCCGAATTAACAAGAAAATTGTGGACATATGGTGCCTCTTATCTTTTTTTGGCTATATTTTCCACCAGGAGAAGGATGGGAAATAATCTCAAAATGAATCTAGTTGCAGTCTTGCAAAAATAACCCTGCAAGATCCCCAGTCTTTGCAAAACCTTGTAGGTTGAGACCAAAAACTCATATTCTCTTTTAAATGTAGTCTTTAAAAAAGCTTTTCTAAGTCTTGTAGCGTATGGAAGGTACCACACGTCAGCAAAATATCTACCTAATATGTACAATTTGATTGAGATCCGGTGACTAGAAAGGATATAGCATTAGATTGACATTATTTTCATTCTCATTAAACTCTGTATGGAAACATTTGCATTCATCTTATTTTTTCTACTAATCTAATGAGCTTTCTTTCATTTCTCTATTATCTGTACAGTATAGCCAGCAACAGAGCAATGGCCATTTTTGAAAGAAATTATATAACTTTTAATTAACTTTAAACTTTGTAACATAACTTTCTACAATAACTGCAGTGCATATGTTAATTTGTAGGTAAAATTTAGCACTTTATCCCAGTATTATCATATCTCCCTCTTCCGTTCTGCCCCCTGTAACACCAGTGAGCACTGCTGCACCTACATGGACTGATGACTTTGCGAAGGTAGCCCCACTAATGAGCTGACATCAGCAATCCATCAGCATATAGCTACATAAGGGATCCCTTCCTAATACCCATAAGACAAAATACACAGCCATTTACCCCATGACCTACTTTGACCTGAGAACATCTCTCTTCAAACACCCACAAAGCACATGACTCATCCTTCCCCTCCAAAGCAGCATCTGATTAACACCAATACCGCAGCCATGGCATGTGTACGGATGCTGGCAACGAGAAACGCCTGCAACTCTCACTGCCTTGGGCAGGCTTTCCACTTCCGAGAGTTAGATTCGGGAGCTGTAGCCAAGCCTGCTTCTGTGGTATTTTATGGCAGAGCTTGGCCTCTTGATCACGGGCTGGGTGCAGCTGAGCAGTCTGCCAAGGGCCCGCATACAACGCCCAGAGCTTGGAATCTGCACATGAAGCTCCACTTGGCAGTATTTAATTGAAAGCAGGAAGCATATTCTCCTGTGAGCCCTCTCGGCTGTCCGCAGGGGGTCGGTTACCTCAGGACCTTCTCTCCGCAGACTAAAAATTGAGACACTTTGAGTGAGAGTGCAGGCCAGTTAGCTGTCAATCATTTTCTTCTAAATTTAGTGATTGTGATTCCTTAGGGGCGCCATGGTCCCTGTCTTTGTCCTCTGTTGGCCTGGGGAGAACCATGTGGCGCTCTCATATGCATTTTATCACCAGTTGCTCGGCCAAGCTGGAGGCACCGTTCCTCAAATAACAATCTGTGTCTCTGCAGTGGTGGGCAAGTAGTTACACTTAACTTCCAGCTGGATATCCAATCAGTAATGATATTTTAATCTGTTATGTGAGAGGCATTACATGTAGCATTTTAATCCTTCTCAATAAATCATTACCATGTTATTTTTGAGAGATTAGTACAATTACTGTAAACAACAGTAGCTGTGGGAACATGGACAGTATATTTCTTCAATCCAATTGCCAACTTATCTAATCTGTTTCCATGGACGCTAGATAAAGTGATCCCATATACCAATGTGCATTTACTTGCCCCAACGCTATTAATCCAAATATAATTTATTTGACTTGTGCAAAGTTCTTTTTGCTTGCTGTGAAGCTTATAATTGGCTGAAAATATAACGACTTAATTGAGAAAATTCATTCAGCACAAAGTGTAGAAGGAAAAGAGGTGGTTCCACCTGTTAATACAATTTAGTAGTAACTAATATCAGTATAAACCAGACTATTTTCTGTAGTTACAAATTAAAGATGTCCCCTAAACACTTCACATGCAGACAAGCAGTGTTACAATTTACTGATGTTCCCTTAAGATTTCATGTGCAGGATACTGCTCTCTTTATACATCCATGATGCTGTAAGGATAGACTATTGTTGGGTCCAGTGACTTCACAATTCAGCCTATGGTGACAACGTTACGAGGGGTGTAAATCATAGGCTTCATGTGCCGACTGTGGGAGTTGCTAAAGCGGGTCGTCCACTAATCGGAAGATCGGTGGTCCGATCCCTGGCTCCTCTAGTCTGCATGTTGAAGTGTCTTTGGGCAAGAAAGGCGCCAAACAAGTGCAAGTCCATTAACCATCCTTCCATCATGATATGATATTGCATTGATTCTCTGGACAATGGTACGATGTTTGGTTATATTGATATGAAATGATGTCAGTTAATACCCTCATAGTCTTTTTTTTGGCTACTTAACACCTGGCACTAGGCTTCCAGCACTGTTTGAATCTTTCGGAAGGAGGTGCGCTTGGACTGTAGAGATGACATAGATGTGCTATAGGAATTTCAAAATCAAGGTGCATCTTAAAGATGATGATATGCAGGGCTCGACAGTGCGAGTGTTTCACTCGCATTTGCGACTAAAAATAGGTGTGTGCGAACTGTAAAAAATATTTAGGGGCACATGTGCGCATAAAAAAATCAGCCAAAGCAGCCTATATTTTTGTCAATAAAAAAATATGATATCTAACCGCAAATGTTGGAGGAACTCCAGCAGCCTTCCCTCTTCCCCGTGTGACACGGTTATGGGCGGTTTTCCAAGCCACTGTCGGCACAATGAATATAAGTCCCACTGTCGGCAGCGTGGAAATAAGTCAAAGTGTGGAGGAGACGGACCGGGTTAAGCGGCGGACCTCCGGGGAAGCCTGCTCCGTTCTCCCCGCAGTTAGGGACCGTTCTCCACGGCCAGGCTGTCGGCTGGGTGGAAATAAGTCAAAGTGTGGCGGAGACGAGGGACCGGGAAAAGCGGCGGACCTCCGGGGAAGCCTGCTCCGTTCTCCCCGCAGTTAGGGACCGTTCGCCACGGTACCGCTGCTGGGCAGGGTGGAAATAAGTCCTGCAGAGTTTCAGAGGACCTGGAGAATGTTTTAGTAGGATAGTAATAACATTATATAAGATAATCATATTGCAAAGATAATATATATAAGATAATATTAAAGACAAAATTAAATTGCAATACTTTTTCAAAACTTGATGATTTTACCTTTCTATACATTTTGTATACAAATTCATTAAATCATTTTGCTTGTAAATGTCTATTTGCATCACACATTATTTGATCAATTTATATTGTGCCCCTAAAGTTCTTTGTGCGCTCCTTACTTTTTCAACTTAGGAGCACATGTGCTCCTTGGGAAAAAAGTTAGCGTCAAGCCCTGATATGTATCAATGTTTTCACTTGGCATCAATATCTGATCATTGATCATTAAATCGATATATTGATTCAGATTGTATCATTACACTTCTAAACGTTACATAAGGCTACCATTTCAGAATCAGAGAATTAACCTATCAATCAGAGCACTAATATAAGAACGTAACACGAGCAGAGCGCTAAATATTTTCTGAATTTATGAACAATTCTTTGTCAAAAGCAGTGGGAGACACGTAGAAACAGCTGTTGTGACATGTCATACTTGTGTGGTGCACACTTCCCCTACGTCACCTAATGTTGCCCTCATGTGGGGCAAATATGCACAAAAAAAATCTATGTGTTGCAACCAGAGAGCAACAATCAGATCACTAATATTTTCCTATGGAATTGATTATCAAAGGTTTACAGGAACCCTCTGGCCAGTCTCTTCTGATTGAGGTGGTTACATGAGGCATTTTTTATTGTTATTGGGCCATTATTCTGATTATCACTGGGTTATTATTGTCCGTGTAAATGCACTTACTGAGAAGACCTGTTGGCTGTTTCACTTTGTTTTCCTTTGACTAGACATCATCTGGATTATTTAACAGCGCGAGACAGAAACCATTTATAGTCTGCAAATAAAACCAGCTGCTAAGGGTAGGTTTTTGGCTTCTATCTGTCTTCTTATTCATCAAAGCAATTGCACAACTCCAGAGAGAGAGGACAAGCGGCTACATCCTCTTTGCATCAACACAGTTGAAAGGAGCTGCGGTGTTCATTTCGAGAAGGAAAGTGCTACACTTGCCACCAGCAATGTAAATGGGAGGCCCATCTAATCACAAGCCTCACTACACTTTCATGCTGCAGTCAGGTGTGAGCCGAGTGTGTGATGTCAACCAATTTGACGACGAGGTCAAGGGTTGATGCAGTACAAAGACGTAGCTGTCTCATTTTGGTCGACGTGGCCCTATCGGTATCCTCATGTTTTATTCACCACGCCGCCGGTTCACCTCTCACTTTCCTCCATTCAAATGGCAGTCGATGCAGCCACCTTATCTGCAGTCCAATTTTGCTGTATGTCTAGTTTCAATATATGCGCTCTGCTCCTGTTGAAAGAGTAAGTGAGACCGGAATATTCAGATCATCAAAGTTAAATTGGCATGTTTTTGTGGCCACAGGTGCAGTCCCTAAAGGTGGTTAAACAGCAGTAGCATGAGCAGATTTGGGAGAATATCACCACAGTTTTCTGTGCATAAAACATTCACGGGCGGTTATCTAAATCCCTGACAGAAAAGGGGGTTTTATGGCAGAGAAGAGTTTATGGCAGACCTGGTATCCATATGTCCTGCCCAGATATGAGCCCCAGCACACTGTCATTCTGCTGCTCCTTCCCCTGGCCCTCTACTGCCCAATCCACTACGGTTGTAAACCTCAGTCTCCCAATTTACTTTCCCTTTATGACCTATTACCATGTCACGTTATCTCCCAAAAAAAAAAAAAGTTTTAGTGGCTCCCTCCTTTTATCTCTTGTGTGCTCCCCCAGTATCTGGTACAAATCAAATATCTTCCTTCTTGCATGCCTGCCCACTCACCCCACTCCTCTCACCTCCCCATTCTACATCTCTCTTGGATATGTAAAGAGAGGTATATATTGGAGTGGCGCTCTCCCTCTCATATGACACCGAGCACATAGTGGTTTCTTCAGCAAAGCCACCGTGCTGTACGGTTTTATTTCCTGACAGTCACAGAGAGGACCCCAGACACAGCGTGAGAAAAAAAATACAGCGGAGGAAAAAAAGTAAGGTTGCAGTTGGCCTGTAGAACTCACACAGGGGAGTGTTTACTTAAATGTGTCTGGTCTGCCTTTTTCGTAGCTTAGCTCCTGAAAGGATTTTTTTTCTCCTCCTTTTTTTTCTTTGGGGCCTTCAGCTTGCTTTTCCGTCATGTCTCATTTCTTTTGAGAGATGTTTTCTGCTGCGCTGCGAGACTGTGAATGGGTAGGTTATACAATCTGAACCACATTGAATAGGACCTTTCCACGTGGACCCTTTTTGCAGATGTAGCAGAGGTTATCTTTAGAGTACAGAACAACAAAAGGCACCTCTCACCTCTTGTCTCCAATCTGCGCGCCTTAACTTGCATCCAATTCTGCCCACGCACAGCCGCCGCCCCGGCTTTAACTTTACCTCCGTCACTTTTTTTTCTTTTTCTTCATTTTCTGTTTTTTCTAGCTTTCTCTCGGTTTTCTTTGTTTCTCAGCCCATCTTTTGTGGTGAGCGTAACCACCTCTGCCATAGTTCGGGGCCACGCCTGCAATGACATGTACATCGATTTAATTATAATAAACAGGTAGGAGAGCTTGCTAGTGACTAATCTTAGTCAGCTTGATTAATGATGTTTGTGTAGCCAGAGTCTGAAATTAGCCAGAGATATAGAAGAATGGTTCTCTGTCCTCACTGTGCATGTGTGTGTATACATACTACGTGTTTGGTTTTACTATAAGAGTTGTGTTTCCAGAGATGGGTGCACTCTAGTTGAATGCGCAGGGCAGTTCCCCTCCCCAACCACCATACAATCTGTGTGCATCACTGATCTCTGAAAAACAATCCATGAATCATCATTAGTCATTATGATAATTACGCACATTCCCTCCCAAAAAGCAGTAGTAGCTCTCTCAACACTGCATAAACTCTCCACTCAGTGTAACACAAGTGTTGATTTAAGAATAATTTTTATTGCTGGCACCTCTGGTGCTGCAGCCCCTGATAGGTGATGTTTTAGGAAACATTTCTAAATGTATGCAAATCAATTTTATTACTCCTCTACTGAATGAAACATGATTGCAGTGCAATTATAATGATTGTTCATTACATTAATTTCTCTCTAGCTCTCTCTCTAGCAAAACCATCTTTAACCCTCACCGTTAATTTGGACTCTTAAATTACCTTGAAATAGCATGGCACTGGAACTACTCAAACACACAATGATAAAAATAACCATCACATACTAAAAACTAGAAGGGCACTCGGAGGAGGCTGGATCTCTCCATGTTGTCGGTGTAATATACAACAGTAAGAGCAATAATATAGTAGCAGACCACTATTGTATGTAAAAAATATAGTGGAGAAATGGCTTCCCAAACAGAGAATGAAGTCACACTCCCTCTTGTGTGTTGTAATACAACCTGCCTCCTTCTTTTTGTGTTCATGTCCCTTCTGGCAAGCTAATTTGCACAGCCCTGCACTGCACACTGCACAAACTAGGGCTGGGCGATATGGACAGAAATTCATATCTCAGTATTTACAGGCCGACTGGTGATACACAATATATATCTCGGTATTTTCTACGAACTGGGCAACATGTTTTCAGTTGCAAGTCAAAGCCACATTTGAGAAGTTATACGCACTTTTATAAACACAGACTGTAATCAAAATAAAATGCAAAGACGGGAATTTTTTTCCCCTGTTTGAAAATATACAGGCTGCAACATGTAAATGAAAAATGATATAAAATAAATAGCAGGGCTGTACGTTCACGTTTTTGCACACAGCACTGGAGCTACAGAGGTTTAAAGGTTTGCAGCACAGAACACAAAACTATAACATGAGTATAAAAGTATCAAGTAGGTCTAAATCTGTTGTAGTTTTGAACCATTAAAAATCTTTATGGGGGGAGTTAAAAAGTTATTCTCCATCTTTTGGCCATTCAAATGAATCTAGTGCTGGAAATTATTTAAATCATCAACTCTTTATTTAGGCTATTAATCTTATTTATGCACAGAGCATCAACAGAGAGGCCGAGGGAGTGAAGGTGCGAGAGACCCTTTGTCCATGTTATATACGCATTGTATACGAGATCTGTGTTGTCGCTGCATTTTTTAAACAGATGTCGCCTGCATCCAGGCGCTGTCTCAGTGTCACAAAATAGACTATAACTACCAAGAAGCTGGATTGCATGTGTAATTTCATCTTAAAAAAAATTGTCAAGTGCTTCATTTTTTCCATAAGTGAGCAAAATATGGACTTGAGCTTACATCTGTGGTTTTATTTCTGTTTTGACTGTGTGTTGGAGAACAGCTTTATTGAGCAGTAATGTATTTCATTGTGTGCATAATAAACTGGCCTGAATATTATCTTGCAGCTCCTGATATTGACAAGCTGGGTGCAATTGTAAACAAGGCACTTAATATAGCTGCTTGTTGGAATTAGAATATCAGGACTGGAGCACAACATCAAACTAGTTTTCATGTATGCAGATGATGTGGTGGTATGACTGCTCTGGTTATGCAATATTAATGTACAATCTGCACATGTGCATGTATATGTATGTACATGCATGTAGCCAGCCATGTGTCATTTGCATATATGAAAGTCCAGCACATATGCTCAAATGTATGCAGAGAGCATCAGTGGTTACTCAATGGGTACACTCATGCATTGTTGAATGGCTTCACATGTGCTTGTGCTCAGCAGCCTGTATGTTTCTGTGCACTTTTAGTAGCACTTGAATTATCCTCTCAGGGTAGTTAATGGAGGAAGAAAGTCAAAGAGAGGACAACGCATCCCGTCGCTCTCCCCCTCTTGTCCTACACACAGATAAGGAGATGCTGTACGCCGGGCTAATGTAAGCCCTCAAGATATACTCGCCATTTCCCCCCTAATGTTCCACCTATTAGTTATTAATGGAGGAGCTACACACACTGAAAGTGAGCTAGTGAGCCCTGGGATTGGCCGCTCCGTCCCAGCCCTGGCTGTGTTTTCACTTTGTAAAGCGGGAAGAACAGATGATATCCCTGATCCTAATCTCTCACATTAGTATAGCCCTTAAAAAAAACATTTTTAGGCCAAGTTCATGTTCGCCGTTCTCTAATATGCTACATGATGAATACTTTATTCCTTTCGCTCAACCAGCACCACTACCCCCCCTTCCTTTGTCTCTCCCTCTGTGTTTCTGTCTCTCTTATTCTCGGTCAGCAGAAGATTACAACAATAAGGTTTGGCTATGCGGAACAGTCCATCCCGGGGACGCTCCTTCTGTGTACAATACTGTGAATGAAGGTCAGTCTTGGGCCGAGATAGACCTCCATATCTCTATGCCACCCTCTGCCCCACCCCTCACCCATTGCCTCCTCTCCTAGCTTTCCTTCGCTTATCGGCAGCGCTCACACCTGTGGTGGGCCGGCCCCTCTCTCCAACTCTCGCCAGAGGCCCCAGACAGGATGGCTGAAGATAACCTTTAAATCCAAGAAAAAAAAGATGGTAGGGACAGAGTAGGCAGGAGAATGCTCTCCATCCACTGCTCGGGATTGTGGGGCCTGCTGGCAGACGGCCTGGCTGGGAATGTGCCCAGGCTTAGTTTCATCCCTGTGACTTGGGCTAGGGGCCAGCCCTGAAGCTTGACCAAGCAGTATAAGAAGGGCCAGAAAATAAAGGGGCTAGACTCCGTCTTGTGGCATTTAGAGTGTAGTGTTAGTGGTGGTAAGCTCATGCATCATGCGTATTAAGGGTGAGCTGTGAAGACGGGACTGTGTGTTCATCTGCGCTGGCCTTTGTGTGGAGCAGGGCGCCCCGTGGCTCTCTGTGCAGCACGCAACAATGTGTTTCAATTGACAGCAACCACTTAGTCGGCACAAAGACAGAGACAAAGAGCCGGAGGAAAGCAGAACAGGAGTTAAGGAATGCAAAGAGCAGTTTGCGGTAGGAGGTACAGGCAGACCATAATAAATTTTAGGAGAAAGGGTTGCTGTGACGACAGCCCCAGGGTGAAATGTCCAATAGAAACAACAGCCCAGTGTGTTTACTTCCTCCGCCTCTCGATTCGGCGTCATTACTCATCCTTCTCAGCGTGTGCCTGCCAGCCTCACCACCTCCAAACTCGCGCACAAAAAAAAAAAAAATGCAGATGCTCAGGAAATTTCAACCAGTGATTTATCGGGCCCTCCAGAAACATCTATACACTGCTGCTGTTATTTAACTTGAATGAGACAAATTAATCTGGATGTGTGAAGGACATAATCATATGTTACTGCAGATATGGCGGATGTAAATATTTCTATGCCGTGAAGATGCCATAGTTTATCTGTTACTGGAACATCTCTATTAGCAGCTCAAGTGACTTCAGCGTGTGGACATCAGGGATGCAGCTTACAGAGTGCCACTGGCTTTAATGTACAGTAATGTGGGCTGTGGCTGTGTGCCAGAGGAACGCTACTAAATATTGATTGATTACAAGTAAATCAAGCCAATGACAGTTCCTCATGTCTTGTGTTATTATGATGCTTTTTAATAATCCCTTTAATTAGAAAGCCATCCCAGATTAGCTCCTCAGAAATAATTAATGCATGTGTGTACATAAACCATCACACACATCAGTGTCTGTTCACATTCATCATGTGCATTATGCTATGCAGGCTTTAGTTGACACAGGCCTTCTGAGATGTAATGAATACATGTTTGCATGGGCTGTCCTGCTTTTTACTGCACAGTGCTCAGGGACAGACGTTAATATCTTCAACCACTGGTCCCACGGCAAACCAAGCACCTAAATTTGGTGGCCAAAGTACATTTTTGGTTGCCCAAATGCAAACTAATGTATGAAAAATAGCATAGAGAAAAGCCTTTAATACACATTAACACATCCTTCCTTAGCTTTAGCACTTCAATAAATGAGACATTAACACAAACAAACATATGGCTTCACTCCTACAGTCACGTAGTTTACAGTCTGTTGTTTCTTTACTTTGTTATGATCATCTATAGTTGTTAGAGGCATAATAAAAACACCATTAAAATGTTGAAGTAAACAGTTATTTTTATTTTGCCATCCCCATAAAAAGGAAAGTCACACTGAAGGTACAGAAATGATTTCAAAATGATCCAGACTATATCTGAATTAACTGCTGTTTCTTTTTGTTTTGTATTTAATTTGTGTAATGTGATTTGTAATTAATAACGGCTACATACAATTTTTGTTATCAAAGTAGAGGTAATCCAGCAGTGTACAACAGTGCAGATTGGAGTTAATGTATCTGATAACTTATGTTTATCTCTGACAGAGGTTTGGTGATATGTAAACACTAATGGAAAGTGTCTGTAACTCCAAACTCTAAGTTCTTCTATTGTTTCCTCCAAACTGTGCTCAGCTGAAGTACGTCAGAAATGTTACAATTTGTGTTGTCACAGTAAACAGTTCCTCTGAACAGAAACTCTCAGTCCTGGGCTCTCATTTATAAAACAGTGCTCAGGATCCATACCAAAAATGTACGTAAGGACAAAAGCCAAAAATGGTGTGCGCCAAAAAGTTTCCATAATCAGGCTTCCATCTCACCATCTGCGTCACCAATTTCCCGTCTCCAAAATGTTCGTAGGCATGGGTCAAAGTTTCTTCCATCAAGTCTGCTCTTATAGATGACAACTTTTGCGTGGGAAGTGGCGTATGCCTCTTTCAGGCCTCAATTCAGTGCGTACACAATGTGTATAAATGAGACCCCTGCTATTTACCTCCGCTAACTGTTAGTGCTATTGACTCTCTTGGCTCCAACACACTGCAGAACTTTGCTGCCCACCGGCTGCTAATGGCTAACAGCTAACTAGCTCTCCTCCAAGTGAAAACAACATGAAAATGTGCTCTTCTGTTGTGTCTTGATTCAGTTTGTCACTTGCTGAGCGACAGTCAGGCTATACATCCATACAAGTATCCCCTTTGTCCATGAGGTGTCCCAGGGAACATATGCTCATCCCAGACACATTCTGTATTGTCACTGGGGCAATGAGACATGAGACATTAGTCTTGTGCCCCAGCTAGCTGGCATCAAGTACCCTTCACTGTTTTCTTAGCCAGCCAATCTGCGACACCAGGGGTCAGCACACCCAGGTGCCCACCTCTGCCTGCCACCCAGCACACAATGCCAGTCCCTGCAGGTTGTGGCCCCACAGGGTGGTGGCTCCATGTAATCCATTCGGGCCCCATGGTCCGCTGGTGAGCTACCCATCAAGGTCTGGCTCCAGAGGATGGCCTTGGTGTCCCCATGCCGGGCAAGGTACTCTGTCTCAGAATGTGCCGTTTCATTGTGGTGTTCTTGAACCTCTCTTAGTCTGGCCCCTCCCCTAGGACCACTTTGCCTTGGGAGACCCCACCAGGGGCTAGTAGCACCGAATAACACAGCTCCAAGGATCACAGGGACACGGAAACCCCTGCACCACGTCAAGGTGGGGATTCTAGTAGAATGTTGAACTGAAAGACATAAACGACCATTTGATTGGTTGATGCATCCCTTTGTCATTGGTGTGCTGAAAAAAGTTGAGGCCAGCTCAATTTTTTTTTGTAGCTCGTCACGCCCATCCACAGCAACAAGTGTTGGGAATTCGTTTGTAGCTTCATGTCACCAACTTCCATTGAGAAAGACCTGTAGCCTGTTGCTGTTTTGCTCATAGTGTGAACGCAGCATCAGGAAAAACCTGATAGTACTCAGTGGCGGCAACAGGCAACCTCCAGGTGATATTTGGTGGTCACAGAGCAAATTTTTGTGCCCCCAGGCCATCGGGCTAAGGTTAATGTCGAACCTTGATGCCTATGAGTTGCACAGAAGCCTCTGTTCTTCAGACTGGCTAAGTAAATGCATCACACTCAGAGTGAATGTGTCATTATTCTTAGTCCCTCAAAAACTAATTAAGATTATTCAGACCACTTGAGGTGTTAAGGACAATTCTCAAGGCACTTTATTTTCCCTCTGTCCTTATGCCAAGGTTTACAGGTGCTTGAACTAAGATATGACAGCTAACGCTTGCTCATTAGTAACAGAGTGTCAATATAGCAAGGGCTGAGTGTGTCCCACAACAGCAGGAAGGAATCAGTGAGAAACCAAGCGGCAGCCTCAGTCATGTAGCATCAATGTGCGCGGTGAAGTGAGGCCACCATGGCGACCGTGAATAGCTAATGAGGAATGCAGTGGAACCTTGTAGCAAAGTTAACAAGTTGCCACCAGACTCACCGGGGGCTCTGCGTCACTGCCACTCACAGCCGGGGGAGAGATGAAACAATCTGCAGGGAGAGCAAAGATGGCAGCACAGTCTTTGTGCACAAGTCCTAATGAATAGAAAAATACAGCGAACAGAACGAGAAAGATAAGAGCACCCAAAGCTGACAAGCACATATGCATGACAGAGTCCACGTGTGCAGATGTAACAATTATAGAAGAACTTTTTACAATGCATGCAAGCAAAATATTGCAACTGCTTCATTGCTGAATGAGTTAACAGTTGTTGTAAACATGTATTTATTATTTAAGGCATCTGGAGGCATACTGATATTTCAGTATTCAATGTAGGCAGGCTTCAAAATATATTGTATCCAAAAATGAAAGTCTCTTTACATTGTTATGTCATTTGACTATCATAAATACATGCTCCAGGTCCCCCTCCAACTACTCCACAGGGCAAACATTGCCTGGTCCTGGACCTAACATTTAAGTCAAAGGGTAAGTTTGGGATTTTTCAACCTGGACTTTACTTTCCCACACTGTATGTCAATGGGAACAACAGTTTTTGAAATTGGTCCAGTATGGAGCAAGAGGGCAGCAGGCAGCAGCAGTAAAACAGGCTGCATTGTAACCATTCAGGGCATGTGCACACTGTTAATTTACACCCACTAAAAGTGCTTTTTTTTTTTGCCTTACAGGCTGAGGTTATTGTTTTAAGCATTTGACAACGTTATGAAAAGCATCCCCTCAGAGTTTGACCTTTTTATTAAAGAATAAGATCCTTTTTGTTTAACCAGAAACAGCCCTGAAATCACAGTTGTTAAACCCACCACTCCATTTATATAAACAGTGATTCTGTTATCTTAAAACACATTCACTCAAAGTCAAGAGAAACAAGATAAAAGTCACAAAAAACATCTTGGTTCTTCTTTCAACAGTTCAAACCATCGCCAACTCTGGTTTGGTTGAAATAAACATTTAGTTCACCCAGTAAGATGAAAATATGCAGGCTCTACATGCTAAACTTAATTACAGTTAATTTAAAAGGAGTCACACTGACACTACACAAGATAAAACGATGGATTGTTATGCATGACACTAATTGTCGTTCACGATCTGAGCTGACACCGTATGACGCTGCGTCAGGCTGTAATCGGGCTGATATTGTGGAGTGTGAACCCGGCATTTATGTTTCAAACAGAGGGTGCGAACATGCCTAGTGTGGTTACATTGCAGCCTTATATTGTAGTTGCTGGCTGCAGCGCCCCTCTCAAAATTGGAACTATTTCAAAACTTTTTGACACAAAAAACATTGGGGAATACGGGCCAGGCTAAAAAATACCAAACTTGCCCTTTAAGTTTGATTTGCCCAACATTTAAGGTCGCTGTGTGTGTTACAGGCCCAGATTAACAACAATTCTCAGCCCAGGTCAAGCTGTTTTAAGAAGGGAAGGAGCAGCTCAAAGACGTCTGCAAACAAGAAAGAAAAAGAAAATGGATGTAGTCATGTACTGTACAAACAAGGATTTAGCTGAAGCATATCGCTGCTTTGGTCCTAAAACGAGCAGACAGCCCTAGCAGCCCAACAGGGCACCTAAATCACTCACCCACTGAACTGAAAGTCAGTGGCAGCAACAATGCTATCTTCAAACACAGCAGATTAAGGGAAATCCCCTCAGTGGACTCAAACAGCTCATGGGAGAGAGTCCTGAGCACCACAGGAGGTTTCTGTTGAGCCACAGATAGACAGCTGGTGTGGATCATGATGGTGATTCAGGAAAATCTGCAGGGAAGTGAATGCTCCGCTGTGAGGAGAATAGATCCACTTCCGCTCACCTGATTCAGTCAGCTCAGACACCGCTCAGCTGGGGAGGGGGGGGGGGGGTTTATGCCTCTGGACACAATGCCATCACTGACCTAAGAGCCTGAACAACCTAATTGAATCTCTCAGATTTGCTGCCACTCTAATGAATTCCAGGAAGCTGCAGAATTTGAAGCTTTAACCTATAAGGCACCCAGCTTGTCAGTCACTGGCTCGGAGGCTTCTACAATGATGGGGTTGGGCCTTTGTAGAGAGCTGGGCAGAAGCACTGGGAGGCTTTGTGTCAGACTGGAACATGTGACGCGGGGATTATTTAAACACGAGGAGGAGACTGCAAATTGGGTTGATGTTGGACAGGGTTAGATGCCTAGAAAAGCTAATTCATAGATGGATAGCTGGCCAGTCACCAAATCATTTAGTTCATATCCAGCCTTGTTTATCCATTGTTTTTTCTCTTAGATGCTCTTGTTTTTCACACGACTACTCAATTTCCTGGCAATACGGGCACAATGAGGAGGGGAAAAAAAAAAGTGTGTGCCAAAACAATATAAATCCGCACAGGATTAATTTGCAGCTGATCGTGTCTCGAGCTTGGCAAATGGTCACATAGTCTCCCAACTTCCAAATAAACAACACACATAATTGACTTTGCCGTCTTGGCAGGAGAAGAATATACTGGATCATGCTTTGTATATACAGGATACGTTATTTGAAAGAGGACAGGGAGTAAAACACTCAACAACAGCCACAAATAAAACTACAAACAGACGGCGGTTGTCAACCCGTTGTGACTGCTGTTAATGGACGCTCTTTTGCACCATTGAGGCTGTTAGTTAATATTAATGAAAGGCACACGCTATGCAAAAGGCCATATTTATTCTGATATTCGCTCAGTGAACCAGGCAATTGCAGACGAGCCTCCATCAATATCACTTTGCCCCACCCGCAGGGCTCCGCTCTCTTCTTATTGGATGTTAACGATGTCTACACCTGCGCCTGTGGTGGCAGACCCCCGCTTTGGACCCTGGCCATTGCTCATGATGGTGCCGGCCCACAGGCCCCGGACGCAACTGGCAGGCCAAACCAGCCGGCATCTGTTGGGGGTCGGCTGGGCCACGGCTCCAATGAGCCCGGCTGCCTGCAGCGATTTATTACCGGACCCAAGTCGCTTCTCCCCCTCCTCACCCAAGAACTCTATTCTCCGGGCTGAGTGCAGGCTTAATCAGGGCTGACATGCGGAGTGTCCTTGGGTGGACTGACATAGCTATTGCAGGTGTGTGTGTGTGCAGGTTGCTGTGGCAGTCTGGAGGCAGTGAGAGACGCGCTCTGTATTATAAGCAGCAGAGTGAAAGGATACGGCAACGAATGTCTTATGCAATCCCCCCAAAGTTCCTTGGCTGGGCCGGGAGTACAGCGAGTTGAGCAACGACAGGAAGATGATGCAAATGAGGCAGCTTTACATGTCTGTGTTTGTGTGTATAACCCATGTTTGCGCTTATGTATATATATAAACACATGTATTTACTGTACATCTGCAAGCCAGATTAACATAGATGCATGCACTTAATTGATAGCTGAGCTCTGCCTCCATCTGAGCATTTCTTGTGTGTGTCTGTTGTTGTTGTTGTGCTCCTCTGTGCTTGGTGTCAGAGAATCACACACTGCAGCAAAGAGAATACTTCTGGGACATCTCCTAACATCTGCCTGCATTTCTCTGACCTTCCCCTCAGTGCTCTAGGACTTTCTCTTTTCCTCCATGTGTCTTTTTCGTTCCCTCTGTCTCTCCTTCGGTGGCCAAAATTTTGCATATTGCCCTTCAAAAACTGTGATTAAAAATCATTTTCCATTCACTTCCCTTATTTTTTCCATCCAATTTATTCTTGAAATCATATTTTATTGTCAAACAAGTGGAAAAGTCTGTTTAATTTCAGGAAACTTTTATCCTCTCACCTCTACGTGAGGTATCATGCGGAATTAGACGACATGAGTTTGGTGTCTTTTGACCTTGAAAGTGCAGTGATTGCTGTTTTGTGCCTTTCATTAGCTGTACACTCTGAGCAAGAGCTGCACCTGGCGTTAAGTCAAACACGTTGAACGTGGGCACTGCACTCCGACAAAGGTGTGCCCCTTGTCACCTTTTATGTTTGCTGATGATTATGCACAGGATATCAAAATGCTGGCGAGGTCTGGACAGTGTCCAGTTGGATGACATTAAGGTGGCATCTCTGTTGTTTCCCGACGACGTCGTCCTTCTGGCTTTGTCAGATCGTCACCTCCAATATGCACCGCAGTGGTTTACAGCATGAGTGCGATGCAGTCAGGATGAGAATTAGCCCCTACGAGGCTGAGGCCATGATTCGTTTATGTCATCCATGTCAATAACCTAGTTCCAAGTAGTATCAAACTTCTCCAGTCAAATAATATCTGTATTTGATCACTTTCGTACAGCCAATGACAGCGGGCGTTAAACTGCAACCCTTACAGTCTGTGGTGTGGTGAAGTAGAATGTGGTGTATTTGTTTATTTTCTTTGTAGATGTTTTTACAGTTTTAAAGGAATACTTTGCCAAAAAGACTTTTACATTATGAAATAGACGTCAAAATGTTTGAGCAGACGGGGGACAATGTCAGCTGAGCAGGGGATCCCAAACCAGGGATACTCACAGGAGAAGTTGCCACTCTGGTGCGAAGCCAACCGTAGACAGAGAGGGACCACTGGTGGATGAACAGGAAACCCACTCCGGAGAGCTGGGTGACGATCTCTCCAAACAGCCACAGGGAACAGGCAGACAGAAACCAGGAACGTCGAAGCAGAGCTCTTGGTCGTGGACAGAAGGCTGAATGGTTTCCCGGGGAGCAGACGAAACAGGATAGTCAGGGGGGCAGGTGGAGTCAGCAAAGAGGAAGCACTACGGGAGTAAACGCTGGAAAGTTTTGCATGGGTATGGCGATGAACAATCTGGCAAGGATAGTCTGTGAAGCAGAAGTCTTGATACTGGCAGGACATAATGATCCACAGGAGAGGCATTAGCTTGACGAGATGAGTGTGGTGGACAGGCAGGAGTGGGAGATGTGCGGACAGGTAGGTGTGGAAAGGTGGGGTTAGTGGAAATTCATTGGTTTAACCGAGAGAATGGCATGTATGGCAGGTCGGAAGTGCACACTGTGAGGTATTTTAATAATTTGAACACTTTAAAAATGTATTCATGTAAAAATAATTTGGTTAGGGAGGAGAGGTGGTGGCATTTACACAACTAAATGCTTCCATTCACTTGATGAGTATTGAATGGAATAGAGAAAAAAAGATATCAAATTATGTGCTCTATTATTTTTGGTATCAGTACCCAGTCTTACCTCAGCCCTCACATTAATTCTTTTTGACTTAACAGTCTTTTGGGACATTACTTCACATGATGGGCACGGAGCTCCTACATTTCTTTATTCAGTGACTGTGTACTCCTACAGCCAATTCTCTCTACAAACACCTTTGACCACTCTTTTCAATATTTCAGTCCAATATTCACGCTGTGAATCAAAGTGAAGCATAATGGAAGGCATGTAATAAGCAGACATTACTTATTGCCCAGGCAACAAGGCTTTTGACTCCAAATGGTTCAATTTTGTTTAACATTTTCTGAGGCAGAGACTTGAAAGACTTGAAACGTGACTGACTTAAATATGGAAGGATAAGAAAATTATCTCACTTGGATTTCATCTTAGTTGAGCTCTGAACACTCCCTCATTACGCCTTCACCTTCTTTCCTGAATTCCCTTCAGGTCGTCTCCTTTTTTATCACTTGTCTTCTATTCTTCCTGCCAACTTCCACAGCTGTTCTTTTTTTATTTTTTACAATTTGTTTTGCCCTTTTATGAAAGTCTGTCATTGTTGCCTCTGCTTCCCCAACATATTTTCCCTCCATTGCCCCTCTGCTTTCTCTACACTCTTGCTGTATTTTGCTGATGTTGCATGTGTTTCCTGCCAATATGGGGCATAGCTATCAGCACAGCTTGATCGCACTCATCTGTTGTTTTCCTACCAAGATCTCAAGATGTGGCAATGTGACAGAAGATACCCAGTGTTCTGTTGGAGAATATAGATAAACACTTCTTCCTAGCTGCTGCTCGTCTCTTATATGACTGTTCCCAGATGACCTGAACAAAGCATTTGTTTTCTTTCATTAAAATAGATCAGCTTTCACTGGAGGGTCATTCCTCAGAGGCGTTCCTCACTAACTCTGGGCAGGAAGGAGGGAGGGGAAGGGGTAAGACAGAAAGGAAAAGGAGTGACAGGGACGAGTGGGTGGGTGGCTCTGGGATTTTGCCATATCAGCCCCCAGGTTGTTAGTTGCATGTTCTTGCTGTAATGAGGCAGCCGAAAACCTCGGCGACCATTAAAGACCGCAATTAACATGTATGAGCATGCTGGTCCTGACGAGACTGGTGTCAAACTGAGGGACGCTAATTGGCTCTCAGGCGCAATAGAACAGCATCCTGCAAGCAAACAGAGAAGCACACACTGTGACACTGACAGTAACACACACATTCACAGATGTATAACATCTGAGATCTCATTTTTCTGGCCTCTGGGTGACCCGACAACTAAACTGGGACTCCCATCAGTCTGGGCAAGTAAGTGAGTGACCGTATTCCATTACAGTATTCTGAATGCAGTTCCTGTCTTTCAATATAGACTTATGAAGGGATTACTTTTTTTGTTTTTGTTTCATTTGCTTTAAAACCATGCCCCAACTGAAGGCATTGCAAGTGAGTGCCAGTGTGATTGCATTGTTTTCCACTGTAATGTTCCAACTAGCTGCTAACGATGCAGCGCTGACGTTTTTGAGCTGAACTTTTGTTGCACGCCCTGTTTCTACTCATTTCTGTCGCTTGCTTTGAGAGCTCCACAATAGACAAAGAACAGCTGATTCATGAAGTTGAAATAAGAAGTTATCTAAAAACCTAAAGAAGGTGGCAGCTGGCAGGAGGGATATCGACAGAGAGCTGAAAGTTTCTGGTAAATGACCATCGCTAATAACAACCTTCATGCTGCTGGCTATACTTTTTGTCATTTTCAGTAAATATCACAATATAAAATATATGTTTTCTGTTTAAAAAGTACAGACATTAAAGATACTAAAGATAGAAAGTACTCCAGTGGAGCCAAGCCTCTGAGGTAACCTATGTGGTTTGTTTACATGATGTAACCGAGATGTGTATCAAATGGATTCAGTGTGAATAGAGACTGACACTCGCTTACTGTTAGGACACTTTGTAAAATTCATATTAGTGATGTATTTCCCACTAACAGATACTTTTAAAAGGTTTTTGCAATGCACCTGCCACATGACAGGCACAGGAGATGCACAGCTAGAACACTGTCATTTGTTTTTGGCAAGGAAACACAAGACTAAAATAAATGAGCTCAGCAAAATGATTTTGAAGTATTCCAAAAGTAATCCAGAGTACTTAGAATACATTACTTGGATTAAGATCCCCCCAGTACTGTTTCTTAGCCACGCCTCTTTTTGCTCTGTGCTCCACTGACAGTTGAGCAGTCTTGGAACACGGCAGAACCTCGGTCAACTTTCCCCTTTAGTGTTATACTTAGATGTGCTATGTGCAAGGCTCCTCTATGGTAAAGAAAGAAACCAATTTAAAAGATGGTAAATGGACTGCACTTGAATAGCGCCTTTCTAGTCTTTGACCAGTCAAAGTGCTTTTACATTACATGTCACATTCACCCATTCACTGCCCGAGGCTACTATACATGGTGCCACCTGTTCCTCTGTAACCATTCACATGCTCACAGCATCGGTACCATTTGGAGTTAGGTATCTTGCACAAGGATACTTCAACATGTGGAGTAGTCTAAGGAAGAGCCGGGGATAGAACTGCTGATCTTCCAGTTGACCCTTCGCTAAAGGTGTGTTCACACCGGACCTGTTTTTTTTTTTCGCTGTCGCTCGGTTCACCCCTTTGATATCGCTTCATCACTCAGTTGCAATCGCTCATCAATGTGGCAGAAATCAACAGACTCGCTTTTTCGCTTTGATGACGTCATTGAAGCAATCAGGGAATTTCAGAGAGGGGGTGGTGCTTGACTGTCATGACATGTTCAGGGAATTTCAGAGAGGGGGTGGTGCTTGACTGTCATGACATGTCAGCTACATTAAAAGTATAGCTGCAAATTAAAAGCAACAATAGATGTAAAAACACACAGAGACAATACATCTGTGATCAGTTCCCTAATTTAATTTTAACAATTTTTTCAATCTTCTCCAATTTCTCGTTTTATTTTATGGAAGTGATCAATGTAAGTGCACTTGTCCTAGAGCCGCCACAACGGTTTTTATAATGCAAATAACT
>NC_065528.1:22987787-23059025 GCF_006386435.1 Epinephelus moara
GAGCGATTTTTCTCCTGGGCGAATATACGCTCAATCGCCCGTTTGCATTGACTTTGTATGTAAACTCGTCGCTAGCGGAAAAAAAAATAGGTCCGGTGTGAACACACCTTAAGCCTCTCCCTTAAACAGTCACTGTCCAATCCTACATTAGCAACTGTGTGTAGCAACCGAGAGGTCCGTCAAGCTTTCAGCAGAAGCTAATATGCCGAAGCGGTGTGCATACGGTAGCTACCTGCAAGTCCGACACCCAATACCCAAAAAGTGTCGAAGGTGGTGTTGAATTTTTCCCCTTTCCCAAGCCCAAGACCCAAGGAGAGAGATGCCAGATATGGCTAAAACAGTGTGGAAGACCACACAATCAGCTGAATCCAGCAAAGATCAATAAAAACACTTGTTCCAAGTTAAGATGCTAACTAACGTTAGCTAACGCTGGCTTTGTTTCCTAGCTGCTCTCCCTTTGTCTGCCACAAGGAGGGAACATAACTCAACATTAACTTAAATTTAAATCGTATATTGACTTACTCTGCTGTACAAGAACCTTCTTTGTTCCTGTATTTGTCCTTCATGTGAAGTGTAAACACGTGGGGTGCCTGATGCTTGCATTGTGACTGGTGAGCTTTCTCCTCTGTTTTAATGTTCTCGTGATTTATACCCTGCCAGCAGATGATATTGTGAATGTAGCTCTCACATGCACATTGAAGACCTTTTCTGTCTTCTCTCTGATATCTCCGAACAGTTTTTCCAGAAATTTGATGTTATTTCTTTTGGAATATCTCTCACTGATATCGCTGAAAACTCCATATTTCTTATGCAAGGAGCGAACGGACGTGGCAACAGTAACTAAGGGGGGCGGGGCTTAGCGAAGGGTCAATTGGTGGACAACCTGCTCTTCCACTGAGGTGGTTTATAGTGTAGCTGGGGGAATTACACTAAAGTCACATCCTAAGTTAGATAGTGTTGGCAAAATGATAGCTAACTAGCTAGCTAATGTATAGCTACATCAAGAAGAGTTAATGTTAGCCGAATGTCAGATCGACAACGTCAGCCAGATTTGCTTCCTCCTCATTTCTGTGGTAATGTTAAAGAGATTTAGAAAAGGACAGTTAGGTTGGTTGCTGACATATTGTTATTATTGTCTGCCAGAAAAGATCAAGGCTAAAGTCCCTTTGTTTATATCATCTCTGTAAGGCTGTGTGCCCCCCTCGAAGTAATTTCCTACAGAGACAACAGATCAGCACCATGGTCTGTAGTCAGTAATAAATACACAAGAGTACTTTGTACTTGATTTCCAGAAGTGGAAAAGGGGACATTTACTCACTCACTGCAGGAGCAATGTTGACTGATCAGTCTGAATATATCCTTCCATTGCATGCTGTGGTCCAGTGACGCTAAACTTGCTTTGCTTGGAGGCCACTTTTGCAAAATGATAGGAGTCCAGGGGCCAATTCCTAGGAATTTCGGAAATTCACTCTATTTGATGATTTCTTATGTACTCTGGCACCTTATTTACATTCAGAGTACAAATAAATTCCAGTGCAAATCAGTTTATTTTCATTGTGAATTAGAAAAGGCTGGCAGGCCACCTGGCACCCTATCGCAGTTGGGTATCACTGCATAGTCCTTGCTGTCGCCTTCTTTAAGAGGCACCAAGCTAAAAGGACAGGCGTCGTCATGTTTCTTTTTGTCCAGCTTGTCCGTGCCACAGATGCAGCTACCTTGAATTTACCCCAACAAAATGGCTGGGAACACTCCACTCCTCTAGACTCCACTGTAAGCACACCCATTGAATCAATCATAGGGTGTCATCAAGGGCTGCGCAGTGGTGGTGCAGTGGTTAGCATTGTTGCCTCACAGCAAGAGGGTTCCTGGTTCAAACGCGGGTAGAGGGTTTGAACCCTGCAGTGGGGGAGCCTTTCTTTGTGGAGTTTGCATGTTCTCCCATGTCAGCATGGGTTTTCCCCAGGTACTCCGTCTTCCTCCCACAGTCCAAAGACATGCAGATTAACTGGTGACTCTAAATTGTCCGTAGGTGTGAATATAAGTGTGAATGGTTGTCTGTCTCTATGTGTCAGCCCTGTGATAGTCTGGCAACCTGTCCGGGGAGTACCCCATCTCTCACCCGATGTTAGGATAGGCTCCAGCCTCCCTGCGACCCCCAACAGGATAAGGGGTTACAGAAAGTAAGTTAATGAATGAAAGAACTGTAATCAAGTACACTTACTTAAGTACTTTACATACAGTACAACATACAGCAGTACCTAAGGGGGGGCGAACTTAGGATTGGTCAATTATGGAAGAATTGTCAAAGTCATACTGTGCACATGTATGTAGGTTTGTGTATACCCACGGCGTATTAAACTTTGGTATCTTTGTGTACGTGCAGCAGCTCAGTGAGTCTCCCTCATCCACCTTCCACTCATATTTATGGCACCGGGCAATCCTCCATTAATTAGAAAGTGTGTATCACCAAGATTAATGCCGCTGATAAAGAAGCTAAGCTGATGACTCTGTGCACAAGGGAAGCAACGTGGGTTTACATGGTACTTGAACTACACCCCTGAGGTAAGTGGGTATTACCAGGACTGAGATCTAAAGATGCACGCAGTAGCAAATCAAGGGAATTCTTATTTAGCTTATTTTGGGAGTCGGGGGGAAATAGCGGGAACAGTTCCAACTGTGATGAAAAGCTTTGGTGTGACATGAAAACTAGTTGCTTCAGGTTATTGCGACATTCCTTTAAGCACATGAAGAGAGACCTTGTGCCTGACATGGATTTTTGCTGTTAATTCATTGTGGTACAGTATACTGGGTTTTTATTTTGTTTTTGTTTTTTGTTTTTTTTTTTGCTTAAGATATTCAGATGTTGTTTTTACCGGATTTGGAAGGTTTCCAGTTTGAGTTTCAGAGCAGAGCATTGAAAAGTCAGAGAGTCTGGCATAAACAGCCCTGACCCTCTCTGACTTTTTCTTCCATATTTGTTTTCATTTGGATTTAAATGTTTATCCTTTTGTCCAAATTTTTATTATCAGCCGTGCCATGAGGTCAGGCTTTCAGATTACTAGTTTATACTGGAGAATTTTGTGAACAATGTGGCAAACACAGTATCTGGGCACACAGATTGGGTTTACCATTTGTGTGTGTGTGTGTGTGTGTGTGTGTGTGTGTGTGTGTGTGTGTGTGTGTGTGTGTATTCATGTTTGCGGGTGTGAAGCAAAGGCAGAGCCGCGGTAAATACAGTATACGTGTGTGGTGTGCATGTGTGTGAGTGCTTGTACATCTATAAAGGAGACAGATGGCACGGTAAAGGGAGCAGGGAAAATGAAAAGTGGCCCATCAAATGTTTCAGTCATCCATTTCCAAAATGTTGCATGCTTTGATGCCCCATCCCCAAAAAAGGATTTCACAAAAATCCAACATTTACTTTTATGGAAGCGCATTACGAGTCGATGCATTTTTGTGACTTAGCAAGGCAATAAGTTGTCCTCCAAGATATGCCGCTGTGTGATGTATTGTTTTATTTCCTATTGTACTTTTTCTGGTGTTCGTGTTCTCGGCTGCCCAACAAGTCAGCACTTATCTGATCCTTACTCTCCTTCACATTTATCTCATCTCTTTCTCTCTCCCCTTCTCTTCCTCCTGAAGCTGGGTGACCTCTCTCCTACTTCTGTGTCTCTGTGGAGTTTTATACAGATAGCTAAGGAAAAGTTTAGCGTGCCTTTAAGGGATAATTATCAAACAGTAAAACTCCCACACAGCTCTCGCTGGGTAATTACATTTCCCCCATCTCTCCTCTTTTTTTTCCCTGAAATGAAACCATCAGTTTTTAAAGCCTTGACAATCGACAATTCCCTGGCGTTGTAGCCCCTCAGACTTCTGAATGAAACTGTGAGGAGTAAGTGTTGCCCATTATGCTGGCGCTTAAAGGTTTTTCCTCCACTTGCACATTTTGTTTTTCTTCCCTATTCTCTCTCTTGCACATTCTTCTCTTGCTTGGTCTCACATTCACACAAACAACAGCCCAGACCATTTGCATTCTGGGCAATTACATTCAATTTGTAAACCGATGCTGAACTTTAGTAGAATTAGATTTTGCTAACAGGCCTAATGACATTTAATGGAGCGTGATTTATTCATTTCTCTTTCATGAGGTCAAGATATGCCACAACTGGGAATTGAATAATAGCAGATGTTTTTGTTTGCAGTTTTCCCTGCCGTCAAATGCTCGGTCTGTTGTTTATGCACCAGCAAACTTGTAACCAAGAGACAGGCTGCACCCGAGTAACCTCCCATTATTTATTGATTTAACAATCCAGTATGCAATAATTAATTCACCGCACGATGAAGCTCGTTCTTATGTACCTAATACGTCATTGAAGCCTTCGGGGAAAGGCTTGAAAAATTTCTTACCTCCATTCTGTAGGCGAGATCGGTGATTACGTGTGGAGGCCAAAAGGTCCCGCTGGAGAGCTCCAGGCTCGCATCCAGCTCCTGCGGCTGGGACCCATGGTGGAAAATAGCAAGTGTTTTCGCACGTGTAAAGGTGAAAAGTCAAATGTGTTTGCTGCACTTCCATATCAGTAAATAACGTTTGTATGCCAATTTTTTGCACGTTGTAATGTTTTATTGCGCTTATCATTAATAAATAAAGTAGCCTCCAGAGCGTAAATTTTAAATATTATATTATGTCTATGACACAGTGTAAGTGGGACTATTATAAGCTTACGTGTAGTTTCAGGTCCAGGCTGAAATTGTATTGAATATTGTGCTTATCAGATAAGTTTGTGATATGTTAAAGGGATAAAGCCCCGACATAAACGTACGAAAATGTATACGTCCGTTTCAAACAATGTTACGGTCACTGCCCACATACTTCCATGCGCCCTTTACGTTGGCATGGATGTTGACCAATATATCCACCAGGAGGCAGCCCAGCGTCAAAAGTTTATGACAACAACAAACTCAAAAACAAACATGGCGACTGTGGAGGAGATATTGATAATGTACCTCTTGCATAGAACACAAAAACANCCTGTATCTGTAAGCTTTATGGAAACGTGCAGAAATACGGACGAAATGAACGCGGAGCACGGACAGAAGGCTCCGTCCGTATCCGGATCCGTATTTAACGTTGAGCATAAATGAGCCCTACAACTTCACCTGAGCCTCCCTCGGCATATGGGTGAGTAGATAATGGCTGAATTTTCATTTTTGGGTGCACTATCCCTTTAAGATACCACTGTGTATTTTATGTTTACAAGACGATCCACAGTATACAACCTCATGCATTCATTAATTTTAATAAGCCACACGCCCTTCATCATTAACACCAAGGTAACAATATAACCTAGTGCAACCCGCTTCCAAAAAATCCCAAGTTGGGGGACTGTTCATAAAAGCAGACTGCAATGATTTGCAAATCCTTTTCAACATACAGTGAGGAAAAATAAGTATTCAATATGTCAAATTTTTACATTACACATATTTCCAATGTAGCTATTCACATTAAATTTAAACATTGGTGTTAGCTCAATGAAACTACGCTTCTAAAGAAATTATAACATTTCCATCCATAAAAATGATGTGCAATAAAGTGCAGTGACACAGGAAACAAGTATTTAACACGCCAACTGAATTTATGTGATTCTTGGAGAAGCCTTTGTTTGCAGTACTAGCTTCAAGACACTTCCTGTTTGAAGACACAAATCTCTCCAAGTGTTCAGATGGGTGCGATGAAATGACTGAGTGTATATTTACAAGAAACATAATGCCAAACATTAAATATCTTGTTATTGTACGGTATTGAATTGAATATATGTTAAAAAGGATTTGCAAATTATTTAATCCTGCTTTTATTGATGTTTTACACAGCGTCCAAACTTTTTTGGAGTCGGGGTTGTTTTTACTTACATTAGCTAGCTTTGCTAAAACTAACATCATTACTTTAGTTGTTAGCAAACTAATGTTGATAGCAAACTAATTTCAGCTTGCTAATGACATTAGCATAGCTAGCAGACCAAAGACTGTATATAAAGATTGATTACGCATCTTGATATATTCCCACTGTACGAATATGAAGTCGAAATATCCCAGATATGGCCACTGCTATTTTCCACTGGTGATGTTGTTTGGAGCCAGAGTCTGGGCAGTTGCGATCTCCGGTGGTGTAGAGCTCCCGTCTAAACCTTTGTTCGACCAATCGCAAGCAGCACCATTGATCGTGAGCACCCAGATTGGAGCACATAGCTGTCTAATATCAAAATGTTAAACCCCATTCATAGTATCAAATAACTAATTAAAACCAAACTTATCAGACAAACAAACACTCAAACATACATCAGCATAAGAACTACCTAAAATAACAGAAACCATCTTTGGGGAAAAATTTAATTCATATGTACTTTGAGTGTTTGGCTCATGTCCCACATGTTAACATTGAGGGGGCGGGCTTAAAAACCTCTACTGCAGCCAGCCACCAGGGGGCATTTGAGATGTTTTGTCTTCACTTCTGGACTTCTGGGGAGCTGTCATGTTATCCATCTTTTTATACGGTCTATGTAGCAGACTCATAAGGTTAGTACAAGTTATTTGCTGCTTAACTGTATGTTACCACCATATTGAAATATGAGGTTGTTGTTTACCTTGGTGTTACTGGTGGAAGACGTTGGTGGAGGCTTATTCAATCTACCGAGCGCATATTATATCCTTATGATTGTCTCTCACCGCTGTACACAAATACAGACTTCCTTCTCCAAGCTCAGGACTAGAAAGGGTCCGACAGAGAAGGAAGGCCCAAGCATGGCGCTCTGCAGCTGGATCCTCAGGTAGAGGGTATTGTTTGTTAGCAACTTTGAGATCTTTATGGAGTAGTTACACTCACAGTTATGTACTGGCCTCTCTGTTGTCCTTACAGTTTGGCCCATTCAGCACATGCCCTTGCTTTTAAGGAAAACAAAGTTATTTCAGTGTTTTTAAAAAAGGGTTTAGCTGAGTCTCAGTATGCCATTACTCATATGCTTTGTGATCTATCATTCTCTCAGAAGATGTTTTCTCTTTCACACACGGTCATGTTGTCTTTGTCCTTACGGAGTTGCTCTATTACTCTTGCAAAGACAACTGGTAGACACAGCCGACTACACAAGTATTAATCTCTACATCCCAATACTGCTTTCTTAAGCACATTCCACCTCAGTGGGGGAGAGAAAGCTAACAAACAATAACAAAGTGTTGTTTGAAAGAAAAAAAAGAGAAAATTCAATAAAACAAAAAAACATAACAGATTGACAATGGAGCAGGCTGACAGAGTGGAATGAAACAATGTAGTGATCAGGCCGGGGGACTCTGTGCTTGGCCAGCAACAAGTGCCAGCTTGCTCTGCCTGCCAGGCCAGTCAGCACCCAAATGCATTCAAATGATATTCTAGCATCTGTCTTTGAGATTTTCCGGCACAAATCAAGTATATTAAAGACGGATGGGCCTCCTTCACTTTCTCTTTGAGAGTCTATCCGCGCGCACACACACGCACATGCTCTCCCTCTCTGGTGTTTTTGTGTACACATTTCAATTTGGTGAAACAGCTTTCTCTCTGAAACAATAGACTCTTTCAGATATGTTTCTTTTCTCCTCGCAGCTCCCCCAGCACCCTCCTTCATTTTCCAAGGTGTTCTTATTTAGGGAGACGATAGCGCCTTGGGACATAGTCAGGCAAGCTGGGAGACAGACAGAACATCTGTTTTTTTTTTTTCTCCTCCTCCCTCTCCCCTTCTGTCTCTGACTTTCTACTAAAATGAGTGAAGTTCCTCCCCACACATCATCACAGCGCCCGTCATCGTCGTCTGGGTGATGAAGAGGCGTCAGGTTGTGTCTGCAGTTTGCTATCTCTATTGTGTGTTCTGGCTGTTTTCGGAGCCATGCTTATCAGATCCGAGAAAAGCACCACATCTCAGTGGCAGTCCAGAGCGCAAATTGATAGCCATCGTAACAGGAAGTGCAGCCTGAACAGTAGAAAAATGGTACACTTACTTTGAGGGAGCATATGTTTTCTATGTTATGTTTTCTAAGCTGTCATTTTTACTGATAGGAAATTTCCTTTTCTTTTTATTTATAGAGCTTCACACAGATACCTTTTTAGATTCATAGTTTCTGTGTGTGTATTCCCTCTAGTTGCACACAGACTCGCACACTCTTGACTTCTTCACTTGAATCCTGTTTCCATGTTCCCTCTTTCTCTCTCTATACGCCCACACACACACTTACATGCACACCCTTAATGCACATACATTAATTCACTTCAGACTTTATCCCTGTAGCCTCTCATGCAGCAGTGCAGAACATTCATCTACATTGATCAAGGCAGTCTATCTGCACCACCGTTCGTCCTTCCCCTCTCATGCTGCTTAATGAACTTGCTGGGGCTTAATGCAGCTGAACAGACCCCTATGCTCATACCAATGAGCCACCGCAGGCCGCTTCGCCATCAACTTTTGATGTAGTTACCCCCAGATATGCGCAGGTGGAGTCCTTCAGGCCGAGGATTCGGGGTCTTAAGGCGGCGTGATTGGCAGACGGATTTAAAGCCGTTCATTAAGTCCACATCAACGTGATTGGGACAGTTTAGCTTCGCTCCATTCTGCAGGATTCAGCAGACCTGCGTGGAGGGAATGCTTGATCGTGACTTAACTATTTTTTTCTTCACTGTTCTCTGCCTGAGCGTCTCTGAAATAGAGATGTCATCACAGACAGATTGTGGGTGGTATGGATAACACCTGTCTACTGCATCTGTGTTCCCACCTCAGATAAACTTGTGTAACTCTGTACTTGCAGCAGAGTATTCATGCAGAATGTGAGGGCAAGTAGGGTTCAATAATATGACAGTATACTGTATAAGATGCAGCCAGAGCTGAAACAACTAATCAGTCAACATGTTCTCATTCCCAAATGGAAAAATACCTGGTATTATATATATTCGAATATTCGTTGGGGGGGGGGGGGGGACTGCTCTCTCCTGTTTTACACCAGGCTCGGCTCCTTTCAAAGAGTCCTTGCGAAGCACTCCTCTGGGGTTTTTTCGGACCTAATTGTATTGTGGAGTTTTGCACAGTGGCGACCGGATCTTTGCTCTCAAACCACAAAAAAATGTGATGGCACAACAGTCTCCTTCAGTACATTATTCTATGCTTTCTTTTGATTTTCACATTGGCTAGTCATCCTGTTTAATTTGTCTTCTGATCAAATCGGAACCGTTGAAACAAGTTGTAGGAAGCCTCTGCCAGTAAGTGGTTGCTGGCAGACACTCTGTGCTGCAATAAAATGGTTAATCAGCAGTGCCGTGCACTGTAAAGCCGATGCGCTGCTGGTTCTGCCGGCCTGAATAGAATATAATGTCTACTGTTGTGTACAGCCTTTATAGACTGAGCTGAGTAGTGATGCGCGGGTCGACCCGTAACCCGCGGAACCCGCAAATGGACCTGCGGGTCGGGCAGCAGTGATCGTCTGTTAAATCAGTCTGTAAATGATATTTTGACATTATTGGCTATTACTGTCATGGCATCCGAAGGTACTGATGCGTTGAGCAGGTGACAGTCCGCGGTCGTTTTCAAAACACACTTGTGTCACACACCCCAAAAGAAACTTGTTGAAACTTTAAACAATAATTTATTGTACAAAACGGGGGAAGCAAACGTTGACAAAAACGGTTCCATAATTCATATTAAATTCAAAAGATAACGAAAAAACAGCTACAAGTTAGAGAGAATAGTGATGAAGTGGTAAAACTTGGCATTGATCCACAGCCTCATACCCATAGAAACGAATATTCGAATATCCGAATATTTGGGTACAGCCCTAAAAAATACTGATGCTTGGTTATTCTAGTTACCCGTCTAGCGTCAGTTTTTGACACTCTGGGATGGTGTGACAGTTTCTGCTTATTGCATGCAAACTGTCATTTCAAAATATACCTCAGTTTTCCCAGGAAATTTACAGCGTCTGCTTGTAACAAGCATAAAGTCTCAAAATAAACTTAAATCAATGTAAGTTTACTTCTTTTTTAGTTCAGTCAGAAACACTTAAGTCGAAAACTTCATTTCCATTTGCAGTATTATATTTGGCAGTATGGCTCTGTTCTGAGGTCTCTGCCTTTTCTCTTAGGTGCGTGAAAGCCTCTTCCAAGCACCTACGTGGAAAGCCGTAAGGCAGAGAGAACACACCTATCTGCCCTTCCACGTGCAAACAAACAAAGTGTCCTGCCTGAACTAATGCTATGCTCAATTTTTAGGCAACAAACACAAGCAGCAGTCTCCTGGCTGAAAGTCCTGTTTGTGTGACCAGTGCACCACCCCTTCTGCCTTATGCAGCCTTTCTTGCTCTTTTTACTGTGTTAGTTGCTCGGAGCAGCTGATAAGGACGAGGCCCAGTGCTTCTCATATAGACATGAAAGGTTGTCTCAGTGTTTGATCCAAGGGCTACTGACAGAGCATCAGTATTTGATGGGTTAAGAGTGTGAAGGCCCTGAATGCACACACTGATGGAGGGAAAATTATTTGGCAACAATTTCTGTCTATTTCATATCATTGAATTAAATATCCTTCGGCTTTGAACTGCTGGCTGCAGGAAATTAGCAACTTGAAGATGTCACCTTGAGCTCTGGATATTTTACACTATTTTTTATGACAAAATAGTGAATAGGTTAATTGGAAAACTAATAGACAGAGTAATAAAAGCTGAGAATACGTGTGGGTTACATCCCTACATGAGGCCCTAAATATGAATCAAAAGGTAGAAACAGGCCAGCATGACAATAGCAATACGCAGGGCTCCTTCATGGCAATATTGAAGTAACCTAACTCTTTCACAGGCCCATTTTTCCTGATAATATTTCCTGGAAAGAACTGTAGTTTTAATTGAACTAAAAGGAAAATAGAGACAAAGTTTTGAGACCATTGTTTTAGTGAGTTTAGTCAACCCAGTCACCTGACAAAATGTTGGCATTGTATGTTTTTGCAAACCCAGGATATCTAACATGTACATGCTAATATGTTAGCAAATACCTTGAAACTAAACATTTCAACAGCACTGGTTAACATGTAGTATGGTCTAGGCACAAAACCACTTGGTTACGTTTAGGAAAAGATCATGTTTGGCTTAAAATATCTGCCTTGTGGGCACAGACCCTGCAAGAAGACGCAGCAATGTCATGGTAAAAACATCCACTTTTCGTGGCACTATCCTCGCTGGAAAAACAGCAATGGATTGCTACAGAACATCCACATTTGGTGCCTACAAAGCAGCTGTAAACACAGCAAGTACTCACGAAATGAAAGCTGGTTTTGCTGTTTGTCAGTGTCAAACAGTGGTCTGCAGCTTGACAGGCATCTCACCCGGTGACACGCCATCTGCCGCCCCCTCCACCTCTGGATGACAAAGTCAGCTCACATACTACATCACTTTAGAAATGTTGATATAATATGTATCAAATGCGCAACAGTAACAAATCTGTCGTTTGTCGAAACTACCAAGATTTGCTTCTGGTGACTGTGCTGGTTTCGTCTGTCCTTTCTAGGGAACATCTTAGGAATTATTAGAGAAGTCTTGAGAAATTATTATAAAATTAAATGTTACCCAATATCGGATTTAGATGATGAGATGAAGCTCTTTGGTTTACTCTTATCTTAAATTCATTTAAATCACCCAAAACCACAATTAAAAATATTTATTTTTTGTTGAATTTGTTTTTGAATTTAAAACTGAACAATATACTGTATTTTGCTTTTGCAATGTTGAAAAAAAAACATATGAAAGGGTTTTCTCTGTGTCCCCTGCTCCTAGAGCCCAGCCACCTTACCTGAATCAAATGACCTTCAGCCACATAATTAATGCCAGCAGAGGGCACTGTGTCTAATCGAGGGATGTGAGTAGGAAGGTTGCACCTCATCACTAAACCAGTGACATAATTACAACACATCTCTATTGCTCCTACGGCCGTGGCAGCCAGCGTCCATTCACTCTAGTTACGCACTTGTCAGACCTCTTTATGTGTGGCGTTACCTAAACATTCGTTATCTCTGACATATTGCAATTAGCTCCGTCCAGCGCGAGGATATTGATTAGGCATGCAGATGGAGAGGGCTGCGCTTTTTCGTTCACTCATCCACCTGCACATACAAACTGTACACGTGCGCACATGTGCACCGAGACACAAATAACACACACAAACTGTGCTGTCATTCTGTGGGCCGTAACTGCACTGGATGATGGGTCTTTCTTTCTCCCACTGTCTGCCTCTCCATTTATATCTCGCTCCAAGACCAACGCATCCATCCATCACTGACCTCCCTCCTCGCCGTCTTCTACTCTGTCACTTTCTCAGCCAACATGCAATAAGTCCAGCACCCTAGTGTCGGTGAAATGGAAAAGCACTTCAGCAAATGCAGTTTTGAACATCATGTGTGTATGTGCATGCATGTGGGATGGTGGGGGGAGGGAAACTAAAAGAGAGGGAGATTCACCCGGTTCCTTTTCCATTATCGCCTCATTACAAAACTCAGGGGTTCTCCGAGTATGCGGATGAACCGCAGCGAGTATTCCATTTGAAAATGGAACTAATGCCCTGACACAGACTACAAATTACTCTGCAGATTCTCATCACTGCTGTCTGGCAGCCACATTTGAACCAGTGAACTCTGGCCTGTTGGACTAGTTCACATTCCTGGCTTGTTTCAGGATGAAGTTTGATGCGTGCAGGAAAAACAAAAAACACAACAAGCTAATAATGCCCCAGTCTAGTTAGGACACGACTGTGTGCGCAGTTTTATAGATAGACCTGTATGTTCTGATGCAGTAGTCTTATTAAGATGAATTGTGCAAGATAGTCTTCTGTTATGTGTCTGTCCAGGTGTGTTCGGAGTTATGAGCCACTTGCTAATTCACTTACCAACCCGATGGCCAGAAAAAATGATGGCATTGAATTAGGGATGTCAACGCTTAACTGTTTATCAGTATTCTCAGTGGATAACCATTAATCGGTCAATGACAGAGAATAGTTTTGACCAGCCATGCATGTCAGTCTACAGGTTAATTTTGCTGCTCTTCAATTCTCTGCGCTGTGCTGTTTCTGCTTGTTATTGCGTCTAGCTGGCTTTAAGGTTAAAATGTAAATCTCACGATGGAGTTGATGTGTAAAAGGTAAAATGTATATGATTGCAGAGGTTGAAGCTACGAAGGTTTTGCTTCCTTGTTTACTTTACTGCATTTCTGTGGATGGCCCGAAAGATGGTTGGAGAGACATTTAAAGGACTTGAAGGTTTTTTATTTCGCTTTGTTTCTCATGATTGTGCTGACTGCCATTTTGTTTTCTTTTTTTTCCATGATACACTTTGTATACTGTATTGATGCATTCTCTGGTATCTTTATTCTTAAAATAGTTTTCACGGCGTGACACGAATGAGACGCTTCAGAGAAAGAAATGCCCGAATAAACGCCCGTTTGAGACCACTGACCTATGTCTGTGTTGTTGTGAAAGGAGCAACGCCTACATGTATCTGCAAACCATGGATACATTACATTTGCACATTATTATGTTGCAGATACATTGAAACTGTATGTTTCAGTGCTGCTGTTGTAATTGTATGGTTAGTTTTAGGTACAAAATCCACTTGAATATGGTTCGGAAAACATCATGTTTTGGCTTAAAATACCAATCCAAGTCTTTGTAAAAATCAACGGCTTTTCATGGCACCATATCTGTCGACGGTTTGCTAGAAATGCACCCATGATTGGAGCCTGATTTGCTAGAATACAACTGGTTTTGTTGTGTGTTGGTCTTGAACAGTAGTCTGAAACTTGGCAGCCATCTACTCTAGGTGACACACCATCCAACATCTGAAAAAAATCCTGATGACAGTGCTCATATCACTTTAGAAATGTTAGAAATGTTGATATGTAATGTGTTAAACCTATTCATAAAACATAAAATGCCAGCATGTTTTCTGGCGACTGGGCTGTCACTTACTCACAAGTCACTTTATTACTTTGGCCACATTGTTGGCAAGATGGTGAATATTTATATTCTTGATAGTTGTGCGGAAGGTACAACATCAGGCAAATTGGCATAGTTGGCAGTATTTTGATGATTTGTATGTGTATTTATTTGGTTGTTAATGATCACACCCTTTATTTTAACGCTGATATTATGAACAGCATGTTCCATTGGTCGCAGTTTTCAGCCAGATATTTTACACCCTCTATTAGCTCTGTGCTTATTTATTTCCAGGTTGTGTCTATTCATTTCTGTGGTAAAGACCCAATTTTCCCCACAGGGATCATTAGAGTTTAATTTAATCTCATCAGATACCGCCATTTAGAACCAAGGTATTTAGTCCTAAACCGTTTTGGGCTCATCACATGTTCTTCAATTGTAATAAGCAGTGTGGGATAAACACAGTGAACCGATTGCCATCCCAGAAACAAAAGCTGAGCCATTTTACTACGTGCTAAATAATCATGGACTTACCAAAAGTGCTGCACATTTTAAACTTAAAGAGAAACCCTCTCTCCAACCCAGGTGCTCTTGCTCACACCCAAAGTACAACTGATTTTACCACCCGGACTGCCTTTCTTTACACGCTCGACTGGAAGCAGCAGGAGGACCAGAACGTAGGAGGTAGAGTGGGAGAAAGACAAGGAATAATACAAAAGACAGCGAGTTAAAGTGCACAACTGCAAGAGAGAGCAAAGAGGGAGATAACTGCGAGATAAAGACAACTGAAAAGGGTGCTGGAGACAGACAGTAAGGGAAAGTGATGGAGGAGCGTATAGCTAGCAGAGTGGAGCAAAGATAAGGACGGAGACAGACAGTGAGGGGGTGAGGAAGAGGGAGTGAAGCAGGCCGGTATGGAGGGCGGCGGAAAAAAAATGGGGAAGGAAAGAGGGAGGGGCGAACAGTGAAATTCTGGATGGGTCAGAAACATTTGACACAGGGGGTGGAGGGAGTGGGGGGTGGCTGTGTGGAGTTAGCAGCTGATTTATAGGTAGGTGACTGGCCGGGTGCTCACAGTCAAAAGCCTTATTCATTCCTCCCCTAATCTAGCTCACCCCAGCCAGACGTGCTTAAGGTAATGGGCACAGCTACCTGTCTGCAAGGCCACCGGCACCGACTCAGCCAGGCGAGACCACTGCATATCGAGAGCAGGGGAGGAGGCATGAGACTCATTTGAATAAAAAACATGAGAATACATGTTTCAAGATTGTTTTTTAAAATCCGAAAATGCCTAAAACTCTCCATATGAATGTCATTTACATGTACGAGTGCAGCCGCCACAGATTTTTAAAGGCATTCGGATGCGTGTATGGAATGTGTTTTGTGCAGTCGGGAGGCAACAGCTGGAAAGACGACCAGAGAGGTGATCAAGGAGAATGGCTCAGGAGAGAGAGAACCAATTTGAAGAATGGGGATTTAGACAGAGGAGGGAGAGTGAGTGATAGCAGGCAGGAGTGAGAGGGAGAAATTGAAGGCGGATAGATAATCAGAGTTGGAAGAGGAGTCATCATCGGAAAAAAAGGTTGCTCAGAGATGAATGCAGTGGGAATTTGCACTTAGAGATGCATACAGAGAGTAGAAAGTCGGGGCCTAACTCCAGAGCTGAGATCCCCTGAGTGATGATTCTCTGGGTTTTTTTTATTTGGGCCTCTCACTGTAGTTCGGCGCGGATATGTTCACCTGATTGAAGAGGTTGGCAAAAAAAGTCTCACTGTTTTTCCTCTTTGCTCTCTTTCCTCCCCCTTTTTTCCTTCTTGCTCTTCCATTTGTCCTCTTGTTTGTTTGATTTGCTTCCTGCCAGAAGGAGAGACAATATTCTGGATGAGCCCAGTGCTGATAAATTGATGCCAGCGGCCGCCCTGTAGTGCAGACTCTTGTTCGGAGTGGCAGATCATTTTGTGCCACAGAGTGTGTGAGAGGAGGAGAGACAGACAGAGAGAGAGACACACACAGAGACACAGAGACACAGAGAGAGATGTTGGCTGCCTGTCTGTCCTTGCTTGTGGCATCTGTGATTGCAACAGCGAGCCATTTGCATCGATCCATTTCGGAGAAAGTCTGGCATCTGGGTGGTTACGTTGTCCAAAAAGGGCTGGGGAGACCAACCACACATGTACACACATACTATGGAAGCATAGTAAACATACAGTACAATACACACACATCTTTGTAGTCCCTTTCAATAACAAAAACTTTCCTAAAACCAATTAATTCATTTGATATTCCTATGAACCCAGCAGTTTTTTTCAATTTTAACAGGCTGCGGCAGACAATAATGGATCTGCAATTTGGGGCTCGCAGTCAGAGATGAAGCTTGGTATTTCGATTACTTTGATTTCAGAAGGCCAGAACAATACCACTGTCTGAATATTATTTATTGCACAGCAGTGCTCATTATACAGATTCTCAAGTGAAAAATAACAGTCTTTTCACAACAATGGAGCCGACACTAAATTTGCGCCTCCATTGTCTTCTTAATTATGATTTAACACAATTAACAAGTAGAGATTGCATTAACACGGCGCCGCTGTGTCGACAAATTATTGAGCTTAATCATTTGTAGCTGTGTGTGATTCATATTTCATAAAGTCTGATTTACACATTTCATAAAGCATGTGTGGAAACATATTTAGGTATTTGCATATAAACCGCTGTATTCATTTGTAGATATCTTGTTAATTGCCTTACAGGCATTTGTGAGGTCAGTAAAAGATGGAGATTGCACATTATTTAGTCCAAATCTATTCTTTTGTTTTGTCGATTTTCTTAACAAATAGAAAAAGTAAACTGCACAATATACTACATACCAACACAAAAAAAGGACCACGTCAAAGTAAAAATAAAATAGAATAGATGGAGGGATTATGTGTATCTTTAGTGAGATGAGGGTCTAGAGGATAAGCTTCACAAAATAAAGCATAGTTTAAGCCAGTGGTTCCCAACTGGTGGGTTGTGGTCCAAAAGTGGGTCAACTTGCGGGTCTGTCACGTGAAGCCATTTGGCTCATAATGACCTCTCCCCATACATGTACATTGTGAAACAGATCTTCGTAAATCAGTGGACACATTGTTTTTTATTTTTGAGCGTCACAACCCCCCCAAACTGACTTGTTTCACTATCGTGATTTTATCCTTCCTGTCTGATAACAGGGCCTCACTTGTCGCCTCACAGCAAGAGGGTTCCTGGTTCGAACCCAGAGTGGGGGACATGTTCTGTCCTTGTCACCGTGGGTTTTCTCCGGGTACTCCAGCTTCCTCCCACACTCCAAAGACATGCAGGTTAATTGGTGACTCTAAATTGTCCGTAGGTGTGAATGTGAGTGTGAATGGTTGTCTGTCTCTATGTGTCAGCCCTGTGACAGTCTGGTGACCTGTCCAGGGTGAACACTGCCTCTCGCCCAGTGTCAGCTGGGATAGGCCTTAGCCCCCCCTGCGATCCCTAACAGATTAAGCGGTTACAAAATATGAATGAATGGTCAATAACATTTCTAAAATGTCTGGAAAGGCTGCACATTAAGTCATTTTATCACAGTTTATTGTGACTGCTGCTGCTGTGATGCTCTCGTCTACTTTTCAGGCGAGGCGCAGTTCATCTCGAACAAGCCTATTGTCTATGGTCTATGGATCAAGGCGAGCGCTTCTTTCTACGTGCTCAAAAACGTAGGTGCTGATTGGCCGAAGAGGAGTCCTGTGTGTCTGCGCTCGATTGCTCTTCCTTCATCCTTAACACAGTGTCACAGTAAATTGAAATTGAATTTTGAGAACTGAATTTGAATTGTGAGAACTGAATGTGAAGATATATAGACATAAATTCAATTTCAAATTATGTGATTCAAATTCAGTTTTTCAATGCAATTATTCAAGTTTAGAAATTCAAATTCAAATATAAATGATTCAAATTCAGTTTCTGGTGGCACATATTTCAGCCCATAGAAATACTATTTGGACTAAATACATAAAAACTTCTTAAGTCATCAAGAGAATACCATAATCAATTTGTAAAATAAAAAATTACATTAAAAAATTGGTTCATTTATATATGTATGATGTATGATTCAAGAGTTATGGTTATCCCTCATTTTGACCTGTCTATCACAAATTTGGGAGTAGACATAGCTCTAACAGTCTCCCAGACTTTAAGTTTAAAGTTACAGCAACATGTAACCAATCAAATGAAAGCTTAGAGTGCTGGGCAGTTTTCTATAGCTATTAAAAAGCTGATGTTTCTCACCAAATACCGACAAATTGGGAAGATTTCCTATAGGTCATAGCTTTTTTCATATTTTTTCTGCTAAATTTTGCAAAGAAAAGCCATTTACGCATAGATGTACATTTTAAATCATTAAAATAACCATTTTAATTGATTTCTCATGCTTATTCTATGCAAAAAAAGATGGTTTATTTGTCTCTGTACAATATATGGTTCAAAAGTTGTGGATACATTTGATTTTTAATTTTTTCCATATATTCCGATTGACGGAATTCGACATTCCGCCGGAATTCCGAGGACTACCCTTTTTCGCGATGGGAACATCAAAATTCATTATCTACAGACCTTCACGATTCCAAAAATATAGGTTTCATTTAGAAATCCACCGTGACCATGGGGACCCCCCCTTCCTACTAGACTAAAACAAGCACAATAGCTGCAACCACATACATAAATGCATCCACACAGTGCACCTTTTTGCCAGTTGCATGAACAGTTAATAAGCTGTCTTTTGGCTCATGACCCCTCTTTCCACAAAATCTTGTGGAAGTCTGTGAATCCATTTGGAAGTTACACACTCTTTTACTATAGGCCACTCCCATTGCCCCCCCCCTTTTTAGCCAGTTGGCATTTAGACAAACACACACCTTCACACATACAAACACTTGACATCCGTGCCAAATTTAAGCCTCCTAGGGCACAAACTGTGGCTGCCAAATGTTGGTGAAATTTTGTGGAGCTACCAACAAAGTGAACTGTATAGCTTCTGGTCACAGCTAAAAATGTTTCTCAATATTGTCAGCTATATTCAAGCTTTGCTCTTTCTAGACTGAGTGTAGTAAGGAAGACTGTAAGAGACACTTTTTCATTGTCTCTTCTGCCAAAAACCTGGCAGTATTTTGAAGGGCTTCCTGCTTCTGTGTCATGCATTATTAAAAGCACATCTCATTGAGTACCATCCCGTAGGGTCCACTTATAAAGCTCTGTGTCTTTAAGTGTTACCAAAGAAGCAATCAGGAAATTGTTTAGGGTAAAGGTTTAATCTGACATGCCAATTTTTACAATCCGACCCAAAAAGAACCTTTTTAGGTACTCACACGGCGATAAACAACACAGAAAGGCACTTCCTAACTTTTACAATATAATGTAGTTAAAGTGTGGCTACCTGGAGTCAGAGAAAGTTCTTTACAAAGTCACTACATTGTAAAAAACCCTCAATAAAAACCTCACCACCGTCCCACAACTCAAGCTTGATAAGTCAACAATTATCGCGGCTTAAAGAACAAGAAGAGGCTGCGGGACATATAGGCAAAAACAAAGTGCAACGTTTTCCTCGTGTGAGAGAAAGGGAAAAGTTTTCTTCTTTCCCCTTATGGATTCTTTGTATATTTTGGCGAGAGATGAGATCTTTTGTATAGTCCCAGTGTACTGTTCTTTCAGTGCAGGAACAAGGCCTTCTGACTGTCCAGTTATGTACTCTCTACCTTCTTCACACAGATTTGGCTTGCTACAGTGAGTTTAATAGGTTTCTGAGAGAGGTCAAGACAGCAAAAGTTATAAAGGAGTTAGTGTGCAGACCGTTCTTGTATTCCTTGTTAGGTTTAGGGAAAGATCATGGATGAGATTTCATACTTAGTTAAGATAAGGGGACCTTTGGCATCTTTGTTACAATAATTAACATATGGTTATGAAACAGTCGTGATCATGCTTTCAAAAAGACAGTGCTGATTGTGAAACAGTCTGAGGCTTTGTTGGTCTATGCGTCTACCCCAACTTCCTTCCTATGCAGACTTAGTCCCTTATTAACAACCAGGGATCCCACAAAGAATTGAAAAAGCCAGAATTTTACATTTTCCAGGCCTGAAAAAGTCATGTTATTAATTAAAATGATTGGAATTTTTCGAAAAGTCTTGGAATTTTGTTGTATATAAAGAAATTGTTAAAGTAATCTTGCATGGATGTCAACAACGTAGCTCTAATATGCATCGGTGTGTGACATTTTGTTTGCCATTGTGAATCTTTCGTAATTTTCTACCTGGGTTCGTCTCTCTCTTCCTGTACGCCAGCTAGCTGAAATTATGGATGCTTCTCAAAGTCAAGGAAGGATCCTGAAACAGCTGAATTTCAAGGAGGCTTTGTCATCAAATCTCACTGGAGGACTGTTCCAATGTCAAGGATCCTATGAATTCTACCAAAGACTGAGTCCTTCCCTCAGATAATTTTCAAGGACGCATGGGTGTATCCTCAGTAGGCATGAAGTACGCACAATTCTTTGTGCGCTATTTGCCAGAATTGAAGGAAGGTGGGGCCTCTTCAGTGACGCACACTGGGCTCTCGCTTCCCTGTTTCAATGCGTGGTCACGGAATGCTAGGAAGGAGTCTTGCCTAGCCTCTGTAGGACTTGACTTTGAAGGAAGCATCCTTGGCTTTGAGAAGCACCGTATATTTTAACATATTTTCTATCTGAAATGGTTGAAAATTGCCGGAAGTGGGCCAAGAAAAAAAATTCTTTAAGTTATGGAAAAGTTTGGAAATTTTGTCCATGGAAATGTGTGAGAAACCTGAACAATGTTATCATACAGTAGGGCTGACCTGAATGCTTTGAAGCTTCAGAACTTCAGTTGTTGCCATTTAAGTCAACGTCCACACCGATATTTTAAGGTAACATTTTTTGTTTTGTTTTTCACCAGTAAACTGGTGCAAGAAAGTGAAAGGACGTGGCAAGTGTCAGACATGAATGAGGCCAGTGTCCTCAACGCAGTTATTGACCCCCATGTCGTACAGTTAAATTAGCTGTCTTATGAGGAAAAGGAACAGGTGAGACACTTATCTGCGGCTGGCACTTGCTTTGCATCTAATTATGCAGCCCGTCTGCACTGTGTACCAAGTTATTAATACCTTACAGAAACATTGTGTGCAATAGTCCACCTTCCACCTTCTATTCCCTCTTTCTGTCACTCTTTCTCATACAAATGCATGCATCTTAAAGTTAGGTTGGATTTTGAGTTCGGATATTCTCAGGTAATTATTACTGACGCTTTAAAGCCCACAAAATGGTATTCAGGACAGTGCTACCTTACATTATTTACTTTCCTCTCGTCATAGTCACTACAGCCACTAGAGGGCTTTGTTAAGTAACGTAAACATGTCTTTTCGGGCCACTTGCTGAAACAACAGATGCTGTCATTCTTCTTTGGAGGAGAGTGTCAGCACCTCACAGATCACTTAGTTCAAACCTTATATTGACCCTGGTTTAAACCACAGGAGTATCCGCCTTCCTCAGCTGACGCAAACAGCTGCTCAATGAAAGCCATTGCACCAAACGGCCCGAGGCAATGTTCATCAAGTCAGTCACTTCAGAGCAATGAAAAATGAGGATAGGAACATGTCCTCAAGCATCACACTGTGTTGTAAGTGCTTGGGGTAGCAGCTGAAGTTATTGTTTTTGTCGGCCTCTCGCAGTGTTTTTGACACTTTCAAATCTCAGACACAGACAAAATATGGAGTGACATATTGGCAGATTTTGTCTTAATAAACTGTAGAAAAAGGCAAGTCATTATTCAAGTTGTGTTTTCAGAATTGTTGGTGAGTTACCAGCTGTGGGGGTGGGGGGGTGACAGGACAGCAGTCTAAATTGGCGAAAAGTGGTGTTACAGCCTCTCCAATTCAGGAGTGGTTCTTCCTTCATTTCTTCAAACTATCTTTTTAGTCACTGGTTTATGCATGCTACTTTGATCTACTTCTTTATGATGAATGGTCTTTAGGGTCAATGAATCTCTGTCTTAGTGGGCGTTCAGACTGGCAACAACCATGTGTTAACAAATACAAGGGGTTAAGTTCATTGTGGTGTGCTGTTTTTTGTACAGGTGACACCATACGTGATCCAGGAAGTCCAATTTGAGTAACAGGTCCTTAATTAAATCGTCTTGATAGGCAATATAAAACCGGACTTATGATAAATAATAAACGCCATGATTTTCCTGAATATTGTTGTCACGTTTGATCCGTGTTTGGTGCAGGAAGAAACGGTAAAAACAGGCTGTTCGGCCTGACGAAAGTGCTGAAGGCAACAACAGCAAAAAAACCAAAAACGACACCCCCTTTCCTATTGGTTGAAAAATGCACCACGTCAACCAATCACAAAATTGTATGGCAACACACAACATTTGTTGCTGGGGAAGAGGGGAAAGTTGTGGGAGTGACGGCAGCGAGAGAGCGATCGCGATCATAGATAGAGTTGGGATTTGTGACATTTAGCGGGTGTTTGGAGTGTATAGGTAATGTGTGGTGTAGTGTGTTTTAGAAGAGGAGAGAGGAAAATGAGCCTCCGACGACCGCACTGAGCGGTACTCGGAGGTCCGCACAGAGGAGCGGACGGTGTGGCAGGGCACGCCCACCAGGTCCGGATCTCCGGAGTATCACTCCTCCTGTGTCCTCCTGTTGTGTCCTCCTCCTGTTGTGTCCTCCTCCTGTAGTGTGTTGTGATGGACAGGAACTGTTTTTCAGAGTGGCACAAATAATTTGTGTGGCATCTGATTGTTTTGTAAATAGTTGTTCAAAAAACGCCTGAGGCATTGCTTGCATTTTAATGTAAATAGTTATATATAACGTTGTTGTTTGCTAAATTAGGACATATGGTTTTGAAGTTTACAATTTATATTTCTATTCTAAGTTCCAAAAATGGTTCATTAGACATGTTTGTGGTTTTCACAGTAAAAAAATCAAACTTTTTCCTACTCGGATATTATGTTTTTTGTGTGATTTGAGGTCCAGTGTGTTAATATAGTATGTCAAAATGAAAAAATAACTGTAAAGTCACACAGGTGAGGTTGTGCTGAAGAGAATGATACCAAACAAGGCAAGGTAAACAGTTTTTTAAGGTGAAATTTAAAGGTAAAATGAAAAGTAGTCAAAAACGGCCAATTATCCCCTAGACCCCAGAGGGTTTTAAAAAGTGGTACAAAGTTTGAAGTTTGCACTTTCCACACAAAATGAAACGGATACTCAGTGAGGCCGTGTGTTGGTGCTACGTCGTCTCAAATTGGTCACGTGATTTTGACGCGCCAGCGCGGTTGTGGACTGCAGAGGGTTAAGTTTAAAGATGTTTTCACAGTGGCAACTATTTTATCTTTCATTGTGACAATTGCGAGGTTAACTGTAGAAATAAAGCCTTCAGTAATAGTCTACCAAGAATTCCACCAAGAATTCCACCAGGACTGTGTGTTTGCACGTATGAAGTTGCCAACACAGATCTATGTGGGAGACGTTGCATTGTGTTATTGTGAAAGTTAAGTTCAGCTTTCTTTGCTTCCCCCCCCAATCTGGAAACAGATTGTTTGCAGTTGGTTACTTAGCTACAAAAAATAATGTGTAGGAAAGAACAGCAATAGCAATGGTAAAACCAGAGATGTCTCTTCTTTTAGAAATAGAATAGAAAAAAGCATATTAAATACACATATTTCATTTCCATTATTTTAAGTAAATATACTAGTTATATCCAGTAATTGTCCAGTTTGCCCATGTTTTCTTCCTGTGTAAAGGAGCTGCATAACATCTGATTGTGAATTCCATTGCGGAGGACATCAAAATTTTTTAATGTTGGCTGGTACTTTCTGCCAGCCTCATCTAATGTTACCGTCCTGCTTTCGTGCACAAAAGGTATGTAGGCCTAGCTTTAATGTTTTGGCTTGCCATGTCATGACCGATAAGACCTATTCAGGAAGTGAACATGGGTGCCAGTGTTGTAGTTGTTTTCAAAAGTCTCCGTTTCTGCCCCTTTAGACTAAAACCTAAACTTTTCAAACATCTTTCTAACTCTCCGTTTTAAGGGTTAGAAGATGTCGGAATCATGATGACACTAGATGTAAATGTAGTGATAGTTATGTGTTTTAAAACTTAAATGAGTTCGTGTAGACGTAGCCTAAAACACCTGACCCCAGCAACCACTTTGTAGAATTGTTATATAACCTTCTGTTGGGGGTTTCTTTGCCTCTACGTTACCCTTTATAATTGTGCCAGAGTATTATGCCATACATAACACAACATTCTATTCTCAGCCTCCGAGTAGTTTTATTGCAGCAGCTGGGTTTCAGTTTCTTCCCTGACTTGATCAAGCACTGTTCATTCACTTCCTGAAGTCAGACTTTGTAGGGTGAATATGATCGTCAATCTTGAAGCAGAAACCACTTTCTATAATCTTCTTTCTTCCCTCTGAGACACAGTACAGTAGCTGCAGTATTTGTGCTTCTCCATATTCATTGTCATGCCAGCGTTTCTCCTGCTGGATATCCCATCATTTAATGTGTGTTGAAGGCTCGTGTATCAGCCTCTAATGGGAAAGCAATATGCTCACCTTATTTACACATATAGTGACAAGCGTTTGGTTTTACAGAACACTACAAAGCTTTTATTTAGCTTACATTTAATGCATATATGATATGTGTCAGTGCCCATCAAATGTATGCACGGCTCATATCTCATCTGGAAAGTGCTCACTGTTGACGTTTCTCCCAAGCTATGAATAAATCCTTTCAAGTGTCACCCGTACTTCTTTAAACATTATCTTTACTCCAATGAACGTTTTGTAATTTCTGGAGCGTGATTTCTTTTTTTTCCCCTCTGAGGTGGCCATTGTTCGCTCAACACTGCCAAACAATTGCTGTGTCATGGACGTGTCAGACTACTCCTCTCTCCATTAGCCTCACATGCCAACACCTCTCAGCATGGTTTTTACCAACTGTATCCAAATTAGCTTTTTAGATCTCATCTTTGTTCTTCCCCTGATTTATGATTTGAAGAAAAGCTTGGTTATGAGTGTGAGTAAGCCGTGCTATGAAGGCAATGAATCTGAGATGTGTTTTTTTGTTAATAATAAACTTTAGAGGAGAGGATTTGATGATTAGCGAGCACCCCGCGGAGCAAAAGCTGACACACTAGACAAAAGCAAAGATGCATTAGGTCTATATCCAGACGAGTCAGCTGAGGAGCTTTTGTACCTCTTTTTTTTCCTCTCCTCATTTTTCTGCTTCATTATGAGAGACTAATTTTCTGCACCCCCGTGAAAGGGAGAGGCTTGATGCAGATGGGGCCTTGTTTGATGGCGAGCCACGAAGCTCCATGAAGTCATTTCAAAAGTTTTTCTTCCTTGGCATCCTTATCACAGGAAGACAAGGGTGATAGAAGAACAGGGAAGAAACTGAATAAGATTAGCTGTTCTATAATGGACTTAGACTGGGTATCATGGACTTTAGGGTCATGCCACTTGTTCAACACACAGAGGACAATGTCACCTTTTCAAGGAAGTAAAAAGATTAAAAGTGACTCACAGTTTCTCGCTTAAAACAACGTATATGCTACAGACTATACTTTAGAAATCACTGGTATTGTTGTTATAATAAATGTGCTGCAGGGAGAGCTATTTCAGCCTGTTTTGAAGTAAAATAACAACATTCATTTGAATGTTAAAGATGTGGTTCTGCTTTCACTGACAGGTCAGTCTGCTCAGTTTTAACCAGCATACAATTCCACAATGCTAATTTACATAATCATATCATTTACATCCTGGCTTACATACACTGGCTTATTTTTAGCCGAAGCATTTCCTCTCATCCTTTTCTCCACAATTAGAAGAGCAAGTAAAATAAATGCATTTACTGTATAAGCATCTCTTTCTGGGTCACAGATAAAAAGTGATGGTGGCCAATTAAATAAGATGTGTTTTTTTGGATTACTGCTCCTTCGACGTAAAAACTGTTGAATATAACCATAAAAAGATTCCACCGGAGAAAAAGAGCAACGGAGACTGTTTCAGGTCTGGCTGAGTCGACGCTCCACATTTAGCAGAAGTGATGCAATTTAATTAATTTGATTAATCTCATTAATTTTTACCTTAAGGCTCTTTATCAGCTGGCTGCAAAACGGAATCTGACATCAGACTTATCAGGTGTGTCATTAAGGAGATCATTTTGGGAGGGAAATGATTAATCATGGAAATTATAAGAATAGGGCACAGATGAAGATGTGGTGTGTGTCAGCGTGAGATTAGGTGTGTTTAACCAGTTGGAAATTACATTTTATATACAAGTAACTTGAAAAAGCAAGTGCATTTTCGAGGGGAATGTGATGCTCAGGGAATTACGTTTTATTTTAACACATTGAGGAAATGTTGCTAATAGGGTACTAACCAAACAATGTTGCTCTCGTGGTGAATAAGCGGCTCAGTTTTGAGCCACAAACCCCTTTTAGCACTGTCAACTACAGTTAGCTCGGTTATCACAGTTAGCAGTGTAGGCTGGGCAGTGGGGCTAACATAGTAAACAATGCTAAAGGGGTTGAGCAGCTCAAAATGAAGCTTCAAGCATTCAAACTCAAGTTCTTTTGCCCCCTAAATGTGGTGTGTTTGGACAGGTGTGAACACAGCAATTGCACTCTGGTTTGCACCAAAACAACTGGTCACACACCTTCTTGAAGAGGTTGTCCAGTTCCAAACGAACTCTTGTGCGGTTCGTTAGTTTTGAGAACGTGTTCCGACCTTGATCTGAACCAACTGCAGTCACATGACACATTGTTTGGGTTAAACATGAGCATGTTACAGTCCTGGAGGATTATTAATGTGCGCCTCCTCCTGTACTGCCTTAATATGCACATTCAGCACATCCAATGCATCAAAACATTGTTTTCTAGTTGGAGCCGTGCCTCGTTTTCAAACTGTATGGTTTGACTAAAATGAACAATGACAGCAATATAGTCCACGATGAGCAGCGCTAAAATCAACCTGCGTAGTTGTCCCTCCATTGTGACATTAGAAAGTGTCACATTTATCTTGCAAGTGTACTCTTCTTCAACGTTTTGTTTACTTCCTGGATTTTTCCCACATGGAAATTCTGACCTATCAAGAGCAGCTTTTTTGCGCAAGGCATTTGATCAGGTCGGCTTGCAAATGCTGCCGTGAGAATGTGAACCAACTCGAGGCAACTTTGTAACAGAATGAGTCCCTGATTCGGACCAAAGCAAGCAAACTCTAGGTCTGGAAGCACCCTAAGACAGCAGTCTCTACACAAATCTGGAATTCTGGTGTCACAGTCCTGTACTTACATACGTCTGCCATTTATAACGAACACCTCCCTGTGAATCTACTGCAGTACATATATGTAGTGTTTCATTAACTCAAAGTAATGTTTTCTCTGAACATAATCCAGGCAGCCATTACGTAGTCTCCACAACAGAATTCTGAAAATAATTTAGTAGTATACAACCATTTCTAGGAGACAGGGTTGGTTTTATAGAAAGAGAGATGGATAATCTCAAATATTTATTGGCCAGTTTACTGCTGGGATAAATGTAAACATGCCCAAGGTCTACCACTGCTGCGGGTTGAATGGTGCAGCGTTGCACCATGTCCTATTTTCAGACACATAGTGAGTATTATTATTATCACAACCATGGCATCCTTCACAACCCAAGGGGCTCCCATTTTGTCACAGGTACACAGCACATTCCATTACCTCCCTCAGTGGCGGCGCAAACACACTATCCACGTTTCCCCATAGAGCACGTTGGCGGTGCGTTAGCCTGCCTGAGTGTAACCTAGCCGGCCCGCTATCGCTCGTCTCATCCGTTACACTCTGCTCCCATTCAATCAGAGCCCCCACGCCTCAGAGGAGCTGCAGATAAAATTCTCATTATCTTAGCTCACAGAATTAAAGGGACCAGGACTGAGTTGGGCACACAAACATACACACACTCACTCTCTCAAGAAGGCAAAATCGCACACAAAGAAGTACAGTAGACTGTTATCTCACTCCTCACACACACACACATGCTCCAAACAGGGACTTCTAACTCATGCTGAGTCTCTTATCCTAATTTGTGCACCAAGGGAGGCTTTATTGCAACGCACAATTTGTTTCCATCTCAGTGCTCTCTTAAAGAAAGTCTGCTTCAAATAGATTGTTACAAAGATATCTGCAGTGGTGTACTTTCAGGGCTGTTTGTGTTTGTCTCTGTGTGTGTGTACTTGTGTGTGAGACCATTATCCAAATTTGTGTTCACAGCAGTTTTCACTGTGACACTGTACTCTGCTGTGAGCAAGTAATTTTGTGCTCCCTATCACCACCCATAAAACTATGCCGTTGCCAAAGTCTGTGAGACAGCGTGTTTGTGTATATGTGTGAACGAAATTCAGCCAACACTTTCTTTTTTTCTTTTTTTTTTCATTTTGCTTTATATGTGTCAGAGTATGGCTGTGAGGGAAAGTTAGTGATTTGAGATATTGTGCGTGCGCGGATGTCTCACATCGCGTCAGTGTTTACGAGACCAAATATCTGTATCGGTATCCGTTCAGCAGAGCCTGTGTGTGTGACCCGCAGAGCGAGCACGAGTTCCACACGTGTGCAAGTGTATCAGCTATGTGAGTGAACGTCGCCGGGGGAAATTTTCTTCAGCACATGGAAACCCCATTGTTTATTCATGCTTTCTAAATTGAAGTGTGCATCCCTGTATTCTCCAGGCTGCGCTCTCTTGTGTATAACAGACAGTAGAGGAGGGAGTGAGAGGAGGGCGAAGGAGGGGAGGAGATAGAGAGTCCTCTTGAATCCGATTTCCTTTCTTTAAGGCCTACTCCAGTAACTGGTATTCAATAGAGAAGAAGATAATGAGAGTCATTTGTCCATATTAAAGGTGATTCAGAGAAGTTCTCTCCACTCCAAATAAGAATCCAATCCAGGCTCCAATTCAGAGCTGCTGCTCCTTCGTTTCTTAGAAGCCATCTCCAGCCACAGGTATTGGATTGACACATACCTCAATAGCAATCAGAGTTAGATTGTGCGCCGGAGTGCTTTCTCTCATGACCCCTCTTTCCAGAATGTTTCTGATATTGATTGTTTCCATTTACAATCCCATCGATGCCTTCCACTGTCTCTATCTCACGTCATCTCTGAATCGTCAATATTCATGCTGCGCCCAGCCCCTCAATTTCAAGCTGGGCTTTTTTCCACTTGAATGTTCAATCAATTGATGATGGCTGCACTCATCAGCAGTTCGGCAATAGAGCTTTCAGAAGGTGTTAGGTGATGAAAATGTTCATCGGAATACCATAATATGATTAGGGTTATAAACGCCGTTTGGTGTGACAGGGAGGCAAACTCGTGTCGTTCGCCGTGCGGAATGCAAATCGGGCGCTTATGATGAATGCCTTTGTTACCGTAGCTGACGTGCGAATTGAATAAATCAGCATCAGCGTAATTTAAAAGCATTGCTGTCACCTGGGGGACACCGAGGGCTCTAAAATATTTGTACCACACTATAAACTGAAGGCACAGCAAGGACAAATGGCTGCTTTTGGCAAGGCACCCTGAAACCCTCCTCACATCCTCCCGTCCCTCTATTCATTAAAAGCAGAAGTAGGTCACCTACAAAATGGCCGCCACTTGGCCACCCTCACTGTCCCCCTTCCTGTCAGCATATGCTTCTCTTAGGCCTCAGCCAACAAGAGGCTCCTGAATAATACACTCAAACAAAGCACCCTAAAGACAGACATGCAGGAGATTTATTGCTCCATATTTAAGGCTCTTTTCAATATGCATTCCTCAGCCAATTTTCCTTTGCGCCGCCTTTAATTACCTGTCTTAATAGGATCCCCCTAAGAGTGGCGGGATGTCTTCACTAATGTCTACTTTAGCACCGTGGGATAATTACACAGCCCTGAAATTCACAGAGATGCCTTTCAAGAGCGAGAGAAGTGCAGTGAAGGGGAGGGGTGTAGGACGCCGTCCTCTTTTTTTCTGTCCTCACAATTTGCATTGTCCAATTTACTGAGCATAGCTTTTAATTAGGGAAGTCATGTTGCCATTGTTTGGCCCTGTAGTGCGAGTGCTTTGGGATTTGTGAATGTCTGTGTGAATTTCTAAGTCCGACATTGTGTGTATGTGCACCTGTATTGATTTGTTTGTGTTTGTGAGTGCCTCCATATGTATGTGTGCTATCAAGGATTTCCTGTGGCTCTTTGTTAGTTCCCCTTGAGCAATAACCTAAATTCAGACTCCAACTAGCAGCAGCATGACACACAGGCCCTCATGTTTGCTTTATTTATTCATTTTCATTTTATTGATACTCACTTTTATAACCCAGTATTCATGTGGTTCTATCATATATGCCGCCCACACATGGAAATATATGCTTGAGAAGAATTGGTTATTTCATGTGGCTGTATGGCCTTTCTTTCATATTCCTCACATGCAGTACATCTTATTAATATGAGCTCAGACTCTACAGGTCCTTGATATAAACTTTCTGTCTTTAAATTGCACACTTTGACTAAGAGTCAAAAGTGTGGTCCATAAAGTTAGACACCCTCAAAGGAAAGTGTGCCGCCCAGCGGCAGAGCTCTTGATTAGGGTCACCATATCTCAGAACCCCCAAATCAGGACACTTAAAGGAATATTTCACCCCCAAATGATCATGTTTAGATTAAGTTATTCATCCTGAGTTCTGCTAAATATGTGAAGAAAACTTTTTCTCGCATGCCTCCACAGTGAACGAAGAATCCAAAAATGTTGAAAATTCTTGATAAACTGAAGTGAAAGGGGCCAGGTCTAACAACAGCAGAACTGTTTCAAAACATCTAGTTCCAAACTCTCACACAACTTCCGCAGTCTCATCCAGGTCTCATTTATCAGGTTGTATGCTCGGTACTTTTGCGACAGGGGACTGAGCTAAAAGTGAAACTCTTCTATGCTCACTTCAAAGCCAGACTCCATTGGAAAAACACTAAATTTACCTTGCTAAAAACCTAAGCTGCTGGTCTACCACTGCCTTGATTGACAGTTTGTATGGTGGACTTTGGTGAATCAGAACTAACCCTTTTAAAAAGTCAAAGTCACACTATAACGCAAATAAACTAATTGATCCCGTCAGTGCTAAACCAGCAGCTCCCATCTTCAGCCAGGTAAAATGACTGTTTTTATTAATGAAGTCTGGCTTTAAAGAGAGCTTAGATAAGTTTCACTTTTAGTTTAGTAGGCTCGGTACTTCCCAAACACAGGCATTTTCACCAAAACCTTACTATTTAAAACAGCATCGTTCAGCTAGGATGAACGAGCTGGGAGGCAGGATTTCAATAGAATACATCAGCAGCGTTCAAATGCATGTGCGTACACAGGCGCAGTACTCATCCGTGCATGAGGCTGTTTAAGCAGAAGTGTTTTAAATAGTAAGGTTTTAGCAAAAATGTATGTGTTTTAGTGTACACCATTTATATCGATATAGGGTCATGTTGCGTTACATAACTCATACCAGTGTACATCTCCCCTCTGTCACACTCTCTGCACAGCTCTGCCCCACTCACTTACACACAAGTTCTCCAGCAACACTCAGAGGGACACGGAGCTGCTCCTCTGTTTAATCTGTCTGTTAATTAGTCTACAGTGTGACATTGGTCTATATGTTGCAGATGAAACGTTAAATTAGTCTGTGAGATGAATGATATTACCGCCGTAGCACACGGGCAGTACAGCGCTGCGCCGCATGTGTGGGAGACAGAGCCACTTCATTGTGTCAGGTTTGTGTGTGAGGTGGATCATCGTGTATCACTGTTCTTCTTAGTAGCTGTAGTCTATAGTGTGACATGGAGACAGCGCCTGGATGCAGGCGACAGATCTGTTTAATAAATGCAGTGACAACACAGACGTTTCATATACAGGACGTATATAACACGGACAAAGTGTCTCTCGCTCCTTCCCTTCCTCGGCCTCTCTGTTGATGCTATGTGCAGAAATAAGATTAATAGCCTAAATAAATAAGAATATTTAAATAATTTTCCAGCACTAGATTCATTTGAAAGGTCTGGAAAACGACTTTTTAACTCCCCAACAAAGATTTTTAATTGTTCAAACCTACTTGATACCTTTATACTCATGTTATATTTTAGTGTCCTGTGCTGCAAACCTTTAAACCCCTGTAGCTCCAGTACTGTGTGCAAAAAGTTAACATACAGTCAGCTGTACATGTAACCCATTTCATAGAAAATACCGAGATATATATCGTGTATCGCCGGTCAGCCTGAAAATACATTGATATGAATTTTTGTCTATATCGCCCAGCCCTAATTTAGCATTGTGCAGATATTTGTTGGGACTCTGAACTCCCCACAAACGGGACACATGAGGCAGCCTGTTGCTCTAATCCACATTTTGACACATTTCGGTACTGTCATCGCTGTGGTCAGCCCCAAATCCCTTTACTGTTGAGATCAGACCATGACAGGCCTGACCTCTGTCCAGCTGCTCTTCTGATTGACTGCCTGCCCACCCTCTGAAACGTACCTTTACCTTTGTTTATTTACACCAGCACACTCCCACAACCAGCGACACAGCAGGCAGGAATGCTATTTTGTCCCCGTCAAAGCATACAAATAAAGCATTTAGGCTACTGTACCTTTCTTGCTATTTTCTGAACTAGATTAAATTCAAATGAGGCACAGTGAGTATTTAAATTTATGAGAAAACCTGCATGACCCGCATTGAAATATTTACACATACAGTAATACAAAATCAGGCATAAGAATGTTGAGTATTTTTATTGCGAGTCATTTCTCTTAAAGTCTCACTTGTGGGGGAAAAAAGCATCTCATCTGCTTGTGCATAATCACCCTGCCCTCTCCGCATATGCTCTACATTAACTCAGAGATTTAACGTAACCAGCCAGCCCGCAGACAGGTGCCATGTTCCTCCTGCAACATGAATATGTATAAGACACTGTTGCAGCACTCAAACAATTTGCATAAAAGATGATGACCGCATAATGGAAGCATGATTTGCAATGCATAGGGAGCATATGAAGGTTGTGTGCTGCATCACTTCTCAGTGGACTCGACCACACACTCTCATTCTCTGATTTTCCACTTCCTCTCCCTTTCTCTCCAACCTGTTAATAGTGACAGAATAGACAGACAGGCGATTTAGTCTTGAAATGCTGTATTTTGTTCCGCCGCGCAGCGTCATGACTCCCTCCTGGCCAGTTGTGGAAGTAGGGGGTGTTTTTCTCCGAGCGAATCTGGAAGGAAGTACTTTATAAATAAAGAGAAGTAGAGAGGATCACTTGCGGTGTTCAATGGGGCCGCTGGCGGGACAGCTGGTAATTCACAATAAATTGGAGTGCTGAAGAAAGCCAGCTGCCCTGCGGGGGATGGGGAAATGTGTGCGAGAGAGAGAGTGAATGGGAAAGCGCGTGTACACCTTTACGTAGGCATGCAAGCGTGTGTCTGCGGAGCTGACCAGAAGTCCTCACCGGGGTCCTCTGGGGGAAGTGCCTAATCCGAGCGGCGGTGTATCAGGAGTGGATGCACACTGAGGTGGAAGTGTGTGTGAGTGTCTCAGTTTGCTGGGGTTTGATTTCTACTTTAGATGTATTGATTCTGTCAGCGCTCCAGAGGCACGCAGGGGCTTGCTGGGATCACACCTCAGCTTTACAAAATAATCGCCTGAATGTGGAGCCTTTTGCTCCGTGGCGTCAGCAACTGTGCAAAGTTCCCTGTTGAATGCACACGCACATACCGATATACATGTAAACAATGAAATGAAACTTCCTCTGCCTACCCCAAGCACACACAAACAACCAGAGGAAACACTAGATCTTAAATCAACAATACAATTTGCCACCTCATGAAGATGGGCGAAATAAATCTTACATTTCTGTTCTGCGGATAAAGGAGTAGAATGAAATATGACTGTAAAATACAGTAAATCAGCTGTTTGTTGGTTTTGCTGGTGCTGCTCTTTTCTTACTCTTTGGAGTACAGTTATTCAATCAGTGTACTTACAGTGGATGAGTAGCTTTTTATTCATAAATTCCTTTCCTATTATATTTCTCATAATATATGCTTGAAGGTGCCGTCACAATTGCCAGAGTCTTAAAGAGGTCAAATGTCCCAGAGCTGTCTCCACAATTGACCCTTCGCTAAGTCCCGCACCCCTTGGTTACTGTCGTCACACCTGTCAAGCTCCACCCGAGATACGGAAATTCATATATGTCCTCTGTGGGGGACGTGACACTGAGGCCTTTATTTAAAGCACCGTGCATGCAGTCTATTTGAGTCCTGATGTACCTTGTAAAGCGTATCCTGGATGTTATTTCCTTATGAGAGTCTTTACTATATCATTAAGGTTTTAGAAGTGTATGTTAATTCTAAGCTTTTCAACATACACTTCTAATGATTTAATTACTTCTTTTTATCATTTCCAACCATTTTCCATACTTCTGGAAAGAAGAGAAAACCCCAGAGACAGGCAGTAGAGCAGGGTGTTGGATTAGATGTAGTGTTCTGAAGTTTTAGTTGTTTAAACAGATTCAAAGAAGAGTAGATAGAGATTATTTACCTGGCACACACACGCACACTGTCAAACACTTTGCATTAGCAGTTAAAAGCATGCCCAGTCTGGCCTGTGAAGAATAAAACTACAACTACATAGGATGCACATCGTGGTGTGATGCATTTTCACAGCTAGTATTGGCATAAAATAAAACAAATCCTAAAACAATCTTGACTGGTTCAGAGTTTTCTAACATGTCAGAGCCAGTTGGGAAGGTTTAGATGGCAACAGAGAGGTTGAAGAGGATGAAGCAGGCCCAACTGATTGTAAAGACAGTGATTGACAGGAAGAATTGGCAACAACACATATGAGGCAGACAGCACAGAGGTGTTAGTATCAGGTTAGAGAGAGACCACCGTGTGCAGCACAGCTTCACCATCAGGTCAGGAAGAGCCTGGTGAATGAAGATGACATTAAAATGGAGGGAAAAGCTCCTTGGTCTCAATGCAGTGTGTGAGGTCTTCCACACTGTCTAATCTACATTCAGCATTTCTCCTCTTGAGTTTTTGGCTTTGGATAAGCAAAAAATATAACACCAGCCCTCTAATCTTTGAGGATATCTGCCGTCGGACTCACAGGTTCCACAAACGCAGAGTTGCCACATCAGTGAGGGGCTTAGTAGAAGGTCAGTTGCTTCATGTTTCCTGTTAAAACAGAAACTAGACTACTTTGTCAACTTTACCACTTAGGGTGACGTATTTGCTGCACTTCCTTCCAGCCTTGATAGTCATCGCTTCCTTCATGTACTGGTGTTTGTCAGTTGTGAGACCGAGCACATCATCAGCATAATCTGTCAATTCAATGAGAGATACATTTAACAGAAGACAATAAGTCAAAGCCAGGAAAAGAATATGAGTCCTTTAAAAGCCACTTCAGAAGTTAGCCTGACCATAGACATGGCAGAGTATCACAGTTGGATTGATACACAATGTATATCTCAATACTTTAAAATCTCCTTAAAAACACTTCATCAATGCCGGGACTGAGAGACAAAATGGAACAATATTTCTGACCAAATACCCTCCCTGATGCAAAAAAGTTGTTGTTTTTTAGAAGATATTAACACAATAACAGCTCAGTTGGTTAAGATGAGCATTAAGTCTGATAAGTTGATAAATTTACATCACTTTACTGTAATTCAGCCGTTAAAAGTGGGGAAAAACACCATTTATGCCATATCATGATACAACAATATCCAAGATCTAAGATGATAGATAGTCTTATATCTCGATAAAGATATATTATCTTCATATTACCCAGCCCTAACCTGAACACATTCAGATAAATGCCAACAGTAAGCCACGGGGCTGCAGGGACACAAACAGATGTATCAGGAAGCTTCTTTGTCAGGAGAAGATGTAAACAACGAAACCCAAACATGTTCAGGGAAAATGCATGACTTTGGTGATGAAAATTGAAAAATGGAAATTTTATTCTTTATGCTCCACTGTATTCATTTTATAGCAGCAAGCACTTGTTATTCTTTAAATCAGCATTTTATGTACAAATACATGTTGTAATTTTAAATTACAATACGTTGGAGGGGGAGCTCGACCCATGAATATTTCAGAAGCCACAAATGTTCTAACTCAGTGTCATTCAGATAATAATATGCCCATCATGTTATTCCTTGAAGAAATATAATATGATTGAGTAAATGTTCTTCTGTTGGCCTAACATTCAATTCGGAGTGTTGAAGACCATGGTTAGTTGGGATCTTTGATTTGCAATTGGAGCAGCCCAGATTATTGCGGCGTGGATTCAGATGTCGCAGATTTGTCACATGAACACCCTTTCAGTGAACTCTATTCCACCATAGTGAAACAAAAATAGGTTTCAAGATTATTAACACTGTTTATGCCAAATTTCTGTCCTTATGGTATTTAGGCAGTAGTTATGTGCAGGTCAGGGTTTTGAAAACCTGTACCAACCTGGCCTGTTATGAGAGCCAATTTGCCGCGCTAGACCTGTAAACAGATGCATTTATCAGAAGGGCCGCCTTCTAATAGTCGACCAAATGTTAGTCGACCAGAAAGGTCATTTAGTCTTCTGTAAATATTCAGTCTGATAAATGCGGAAAAGTTGATCATGTTAGTGCAGGGCTACCCAGAGCTTTACATCTGTCCCACTGATGATAGGCCTACACACTGATAAACAGCACCTGGAAGAACCTGCCACCAGGCTCTTGAAAGATAGGTCAAAAAAGGCACCCAGCCCAGCGCCCGATCTTGCGTTTTCTAGGCCGTACAAAAGACATGGCATCTGTACGGCCCCTAATTTCCAGGGCTGGTACCTGCGGTTATTCCACAGGCTAGTTAATAACATGTCGGGCAGGAAATCCAAAGTGTGGGATCATTTTGAGAAGGTGAAGGATGAACCCAAGGTGATATGTAAACTCATCTTCACTGGTTGACTACAAACATGACGTATCATCTGAAACATGGAAGTAGCTACATGCCCATTAGCCACTTAGCACAATCATTACTGCTTTGCCGACATTAACAGGCGGCTTGCTCATGTGTGACATATTAACCAGTGACCTGACCTGCAAACCCTCACACGCGAGCTGAAAGTTTCCAATCATGACCATCCCTAACAACAGCCTACTTGCTGTTGACTATATTATGTCATTTCCAGTAAATATCACAATATGAAGTGTGTGTTTTAAAAAGCACAAATGGATGACAGCATGTACTCACCCACCTTTTAAGTGGTTCTGCCTTAAGTATGATCTCAAGTGCACAGCTGACATTCTACTTGGTTTGTTTACATGAGCGCACAGCTGATAGGTACAGTGATTTGTTTACGTGACATAACAGAGGTGCGTATTTAACGGATTCAGGGAGGACAGAGGGGCACTTGCTTGCTGTTAAGACATGGTGTTAGGCTGCCATATTTGCAAAAGGAAATATATGTACCAGACATTATGACCGAAAGGATTTAAATATGTCGTACTTTAACAGATTTTCCTGGTCAGAAGCTGAATAACCGAAAGCCTCAGCTGATAATAAAGCTGCTCGCTGTGTGAGGGAGACAGAGAGAGAGGCTGACAGAGGGGAACACAAGGTGGAACTCAGATTAATGCACAGTGTTTCTGTAAATTTTTAATAAGTTAGTCAGATTGTTGCTTTGTCACTTAGTGACCTGCCCGCCCGAAATCTGCAATATTTTCTGACAAGCTTACCTGAACCGCCCGACCTTGGATGCGTGGGCTGTGGGTCAACCTGTGCATTACTTGTCAGTGGGTATCCCACCTACTTCTGTTATGTAACTACAAAATAGTAACATCAGGCATTTTTGCCTCTTTTTAGGTGGCAGGAGTGAAAATTGGTCATCTGCAACATTTGTTGTGTTACGGTTTAGAGTGATGAAGACAGTAGGAGAATAATTACACACTAAAATAGGATGTAGGCTCTACAGCAGGGGTGTCAAACTCATTTTAATTCATGGGCCACATACAACCCACTTTGGTCATAAGTGTAAATAACAAAGCCTTCAAATGTTCCCTTGTCTTTTAGTGTAAAGAAGGAACATTACAAGTAGCTTACATGAACAGTCCATTTACGAAACAAATGATGAGCAGCCTGAAGTGAAGTCTGAGGGATGAAAGAAAAATAAGAGCAACTTCAACAATATGTCTGTTATACAGCAGACTCACCCTCAGAGTGTGGCTTTGATGCTGATGCTATTTCGTTAGCAATAAGGTAGCTAGCTTTCATAGGTGTAACGCTGATCTCTCGGCTAAAACTAAAATCCGACAATTAATTTATCTTCTCTGTTCTTAGATGAGGGTGGCACGGTGGTGTGGTGGTTAGCACCGTCGCCTCACTGCAAGAGGGTTCCTGGTTCGATACCGGGTGCGGGAGCCCCTCTGTGCGGAGTTTGCATGTTCTCCCTGTGTCAGCGTGGGTTTTCTCTAGGTGCTCCGGCTTCCTCCCACAGTCCAAAGACATGCAGGTTAATTGGTGACTTGTAAGTTGTCCGTAGGTGTGACTGTGAGTGTGAATGGTTGTCTGTCTCTATGTGTCAGCCCTGTGATAGTCTGGTGACCTGTCCAGGGTGTACCCTGCCTCTTGCCCATTGTCAGCTGGGATAGGCTCCAGCCCCCCCGCGACCCTCAAGAGGATAAGGGGTTAGAAAATGGATGGATATTCTTAGTTGTCCTTGCAAGTTGTGTATTTCTCCATAACAAGTGTGATAGTGGTGCTGAATAAAATATTCTTTGAGCTCTGAAAGGTGCACACCAAGCACGCTGGCTTCCAATTTACCTCTGTGAAGAAATAATAAACGGTTGATTTAGACAAATAGGAATAGCAGTGCATTCAATCAAAAAAGTGGAATTCATGATTGAGCTGGCCAGATTGGACCCTTTTACGAGCCGGTTCTGGCCTGTGGGCAGTATGTTTGACACCCCTGCTCTACAGGATGACTATCATGTTTTATTTTCCAAATGATGTACAGATATTTATGCATTCTGTAATCTTATATGGCTTGAGAAGTAGTAAATATGTCTGTTGTAAGTGGGGGAAAAAATCTCCCCAGGATTGCAGCATGCCTGTGGGCCCTTTTTGGGCTGAGCCCCAGATGTTTACAATGTTTGACTCTGTCTCTGGTCCCCAACTTTTCTGGCCTGTGAACCTTTACGAGAAAAGAAAACAACACAACAAATGTTGTTGGGGGGAGTTGTTCCACTTAGCAGAAATATCCAAACTAAACTTCTCATATCATTTCATGTAAATGTCAGTTTAATGCCCAAAAATGTGTGAAATGTAGCACAGATCCGAGTAAATGTTAACAAAAAGGAATACAGACTTGTGTTGCAAAACTTTTTCTTAAGACCCTAAGGAGGGGGAGCAACCTCTAGATGTAGAACCAAGGAACTATCTTACTGTACTGTATGTGAAGTAGTTAATGCCTAGTTCAGACAAATGATTCACAACGAGATAAAATGGTTTTAGAACGTTGCAGAGAAAAGTTGGAGCGGTGTGAACCAGCTGTATGAGCTTGACGTTAGCCGGTTTATGGTGTCAGCTGCAAGTCAGCTGGTCAAATCACTGACGGCTGGTTTTAGAACCAAAGGCTGGTCACCTGTTTCAACAGCCAATTGTCTTGTAGTGAAGTCTGCTGGTCAAGTCAGAATGACCACAGACAGCGTGTTCACTTGCTCTGGCAGGTGCTCCGTTCCCAACGAGCCCTCTGTTTCCATCCTCACGGTGTACCGTATCGGACTGTGGGTCGCTGCTGCTGCTCACTGTATGTGCTTTTATCACTACTACAAATGCAGCTGTAGCCAGTATCTCACTATCACTATCCTCATTCATATTTTAAGAAGCTACAAATTATATTCAGCCACAAAATAAGTCTGAAAAGCTGCAAGTCAGAAGTACAGAGTTGTTGCATAGAGATGATACACCATCTCATCTAGTTGCATTGGTGTGAACCAGCAGGTTTTTAGAACGTTGCAGAACGGTGCATTGCTTGTTTCAACGTCGAATCTTTGGTCTGAACTGGGCTTATACATATGATGCGTCTGATGATACGTCTGCACTAGGGAAGGATTTTGAATCGAGGACTTTATTTCACATTTATGTGTTGGTGCTTTTACTTAAGCAAAGGATCTGAATACGTCTTCCACCACTGAAAATTCATTTGGGATACTGAAAAGTCTGCCATAAGATAGTGGCACTAGTGGTATATGGCTGCAAGTCAGATTTCAATGAACAGCTTGTCCTCTTTTTCTTGGTAACATTCAAATATGAATAATAATTTTCTGAAACGGGACTTGGATGCTGTATTTTAGCAATAACAACAAATATTTCAGCTATTTTTTCCTTCCCATCCTGACACAGGAAATCATTTGTCAGTGAGAAAATATGTCGAATCATTGTCTTCATTTGGATTGTGGCCAGAAGGTTTTCTGTGGATCTTCTCAGCGGCAGATGAGCTCCCTGTGGGAAACTAATTTAGTGCTCACACTGTACGTAGACGATCTCCCACCAGGCTGTCTTTATTATTGGGTGCATTTTCTCTCCCTCACTCACCCTCTTTTCTCTCACATGCTTCGGTGGTCTCCAATCTGTCTCTTTCATTCTTCTCTTGCTTTTTGTCTTCTTTTGCAACTGTTCTCGTCACGGCATGTTGCATTCATCTTGCTTAGAATAAGTATTTTCAAAGTACTTATCAACACTCTTTTCTCCTCTTTGTCAAACCACGGTATTTATGTCTTACTTCACTCGTCTCTTCCCCTCTTTATGTCTCTCTTCATCTCTGCTTCTTATTTTTCCGTCCCTCAGTGGCTCCACCCACCATCTCTCTCCCCTGTTCCTCTTACTCACTCAGTAAGCAGCTTGGGTTTTTAAACTCTAGGCTATGGCAATAGCACACTGCCCATCTGTCACGGCAGAGAGTTGCCATGAAATGGCCAACTCCTCAGCATCGCCGTATGATCTTCTTATATGCTGTGAGCATGGCACTCGCCCATCTCCCTCTGGGATGAGAGGGAAAAAAAAGTCCCCTCCTCACCCTGTAAGGCAAAGAGAGACTGTCAGATTTCGACTGAGCAGTGAGGAGATGGGCTTTCTCATCCTCTCAGGCTCATACTAGAGGGCACAGCTTAAGGGGAGCTGGCGGCCCACGGTTATGGAATTATAAGAAAGACACCCAGCACATCAGGTTAAGTCTTTGGCAGAGGATTATGGGTAAACTGGAAGTGTCCCTTTGCCACAGCAACCACAGTTTCATTTCCTAGTTGGCAGGCAAATTGAATAAACCCCAACTGTAACCCACACAGAACTGCACCCATACATAAATAATCTCAAAGTACACCCAGATGCACATTCAAACACACACAAACACCCATTTCAATCCAAGATGTGGCAAATCTCCCCGCAGATAAACCTCTGGGTTTGTCCCCCCGTGTGAGTAAATCTGGCTGTTAACATATCCACCCTCAACTGACAATTTATGGTTTATGACGTTCCAGTTTACTTCAACTCCCTGCTCACATTGCTAACAAAACACAATTACCTACTCATGTAGCTCGACCGCAATAAATTGAAGCAGTTTTTATGTGCATGTGGAGGGAACGATTCAGAATCAAATTTGTGCCCTGATTTTTCTCCCTTGGACACAGAGCAAATTTCCCAGCTGGAATTCTGCACCATTTCGATGAGATGATTATTCGGTTCCTGCTTGCTTTTGTTCACTTTGAGTGGACACCCGGGAAAAAATGGGAACAGGCTTATATGATCAGCGTGGGGAAACGGATATGTAGGTGAGAGTGATTCACATAAAATCAGGATGATCGGCAATGATTCAGTCAGTCAATACGACAAAAGATAATTGCCCATTTGATGCACGGAGGGTTCCCAGAGTTCAGTGTTGGCGTGTTTGCAAGGGCCCACTTTCCATTTGCAGTCTCTCTGCAGTGGCTTATTCAGGAGCCTAATAGAGTGTAAATTGTTTGTCCAGAGAAAATGGATATAAACACATTCATTTAGCTCTGAATCATGTTCAAATGGCATTATATGCAGTAGTTTTGGGAGCTGGGTAATATGGGACACTGGTAATGTGGCTTCAGCAAAAATTACCACTTTGCTTTAGTATACTTGCAGCAGACCCGTACTCTCAGTTTTGGATAATTCCATTCAAGCTGATATTTACACAAGGTCAATAGTATCCCAGCTCCATGCTTTGGGTGCCATTGACCTTTACATTCGTTTAAACTGTACATTGAATTCTACCATTAGGTACATTGCAAACCTGCCCTGGAGATGTAGTCTTCATCTGTTAGCTGCTCCATAATTTATAACACTTGTCTTGCCGGGAACTGTGGCTGCAACTGATGTGTAATCTAGGGAGGATCGATGCCTGACAGCTGAAGTTGGGACAGAATACCTGTCCTGTCTAACCTCAGATGTCTGGTGGGAAATACGGAGGAGACATTTTGAAAGTGCAAATAAAATTTGTTGGCACCTTAATCAAAATGTCATCTTGTTCCTCTCCGTCCGTCTTTGCCTCCCTCTAATTCTCTGCAGTAAAATTGGGCAAACTGTACACCTAAGAGTCGGACACAAGAACTAGTAGAAGTATCTGTATTATATGTAGGGTTGGGGCAGTGTAAAAATGTTCAAACCGATTTGATATTAAGCGAAACACTGGTCTGATAGACCACATTTTACTAGGTTTCGCAATTGACTGTGTCACACCTGCAAACAAGTGTCCAACTATCGTGTGGCATCGGACACTCTCTGTCCACATGGTTCCATTAAATATGCACTTCTGTTACACCATGTAAATAAACCTCAAGATCAGACTGAAGATGTCACCACTTAAAAGGGTGAGTGAGTACTTAAATCTTTCTACGTTTGTACTTTTCAAACAGAAAACACACCTTTTATATTGAGATATTTCTGGACACGACACGTTATAGCCAACAGCTCCCTGGTGATCTCCCTCTTGCCAGCTGCCACCTTATTTTGTTTTTTTTTTTAGTCAAATAAAAATGTATCATGTAGATGATTCCTCATTTCCACTTCATGAATCAACTGTTCCTTATCCATTCTGGGGCTTTCAAAATGAGTGACAGGTATGAACAAAAACAAAGCTGAACAAAGCTCAAAATGTCGCACCATGCCGCTCGTGCAGTTTCTCATCTCGTCACCCCAAAAAACACATGATCTTTCTGGTAAGCAAACACAACATGTGCCACTCCTACCTCTGCTGAAGTTTGAGCTCCTTTTTGTAGTCGTTTTGTAGTCTCACAGCAGCATTTACAAGCGGACCAGATCAAATACCTTGTATGAGAAAGCTGCTCTTGATAGGTCAGAATTTACATGTGGGAAAAATCCAGGAAGTAAACCAAACGTTGAAGAAGAGTACACTTGGAAGATAAATGTGACACTTTCTAATGTCACAATGGAGGGACAACTACGCAGGTTGATTTTAGCGCTGCTCATCGTGGACTATATTGCTGTCATTGTTCATTTTAGTCAAACCATACAGTTTGAAAACGAGGCGCGGCTCCAACTAGAAAACAATGTTTTGATGCATTGGATGTGCTGAATGTGCATATTAAGGCAGTACAGGAGGAGGTGCACATTAATAATCCTCCAGGACTGTAACATGCTCATGTTTAACCCAAACAATGTGTCATGTGACTGCAGTTGGTTCAGATCCAGGTCGGATCACGTTCTCACCACAAACAAACCGCACAAGAGTTCGTTTGTAACCGGGTGGTCTCGGTCTGGTTGTTTTGGTGCACACCTGAGTGTGATTGCTGTGTTCACACCTGCTCAAACACACCACACTTATGAGGCAAATGAACTTGAGTTCGATTGACCCAAACCAAATGGCAGGCTTGAAAGCACCCTAAGCTTGTACACCAGACCAGACCAGCAACATTGGAAACTGATCGAACTCTCATTACATGTCACAAACATGAAGTTTTGAGGGACATAAAAGCAGCTTTCAGGTTCTCTTGCATGTGGTTTAGGTGGAAGGTATGTTTAAAAGTTGATAGTTCTACGTCAGACATACAGTACAAACCATGAGCAGACGCAGTGCCCGGAGGACATACTTCTCTGTGTTTATTCACATATAAAAAGCAAAGAAAATAGGGCATTGGAATTTCTTACCGTAGCCCTTCTGTGGCGTTTTCCCCTGTGACATAATTTGGTTCTGATGAAATACGAGGGCTTGTGCGCCTCCACCCTTTGTTAGCATTGTTCAAAAGCAAAGTTTATCAGGTGGACCAGCAAGTTTGGGGAATTGGAGCTCAGCTTCCAAACTCATGAAGAAAGCAGTACCTTGAAGCTAGAACCTGTGCGCTCAGCCTCCTCGCTTTGTTGACAGCTTCATATGTTAATCCATATTTTTTCTTTCTACTTCTGCAAATGTGTGCTGATGCCCGGTTTGAGTGATTTCTAAGGGAAATATCTGGAAAATGTCCAGAGCAAGTTTTAACTTTTTCTCCTCCGAAAGTCAGAGCTGTGTGTGTAAATGCCCTGCGAGGTGGTACAGATAGTTCACTGTAATGCATCTAAGCTTAGCAATGGTTGGCAAAGTCATCTGTGCACAGTTGCAGAGATAATATTGTAAAATGTATGAAAAGCCAAAAAGTGCATGGCATCATTTTTGTTGTTATTTTTTACCCTTTATCTGAGAGTACTGTCATCTAATTAAATTGTATTGTTCTGTTGTTTTTACTGCTCGCCTGGCAGTTTAGTTTGGCTTCATCAATTGGGAAAAGGAAAAAAAAACGAAAACACTCTCCAACGTAATCCGTTCTTACACTGCTGCTTAGTCAAGAGTAAGCTGCGTCTTTGCCATAAATGCCGTCGTTCGACACAGTAACAGATGAGAACGCTTTTCAGTTTGTAGCGGGATTTTCTGAATAAGATTTTCTATCTCAAAAGCCCCTTAATGCTTCCTGCCATGTCTCTGTTTCAGCCCTTGTTGGCAAAGGGCTCGCACTTCTTAGCTGCAGGCCACACCACAGTGGAGCCGTTACCTCCACAGTTGCCTGATCAGGCCCAATTTCAAACACACCATGTTCTAATGTGCCTTTTACTCATTGCCAATTGTCTGTCCTGGACGCAGAGCCTCTGAAGTGATGGAAATGAGAGGAGCAGAGCCAGCAGGATGCTGAATATGTCTCCTGGTGCATCGTGGGCCTGTCGTTGTCCAAGTTCATATTTGCCTGCCCACATGTATTATGTTTGCATAATGTCTAATTATGTTATTGGTTTTACATTTGGTAAAACAAAAACAAATGGTGTCATTGTGATGCTTGGTATAAAGCTTTGATTCTTGGTGTGTAATTTCTCAGCATTGCCACAGGCTTGATTCGGGTCTGGTTCGCGCTAATTTTCCTTTTTCTGTAAAAATTAAGGAATAGCTAGGTTTTATTTTCACGGTTTGGTGTTTGGCTGCTCCGTCTTAGAGAGCTCCCAGAGCCTCTGCTGCTGGTGCTCTAAACAACCAAATTACTGAACGGTATATTCTGTAATGCTCCAAATTTACAAGTGGTTCAGCTTGTTCCATAATGTGCTCTGGCATGCATGTCTGTTAACACACTATAAAGACTTAAGTTGACTTTAACTTGTAATTTTTTTTTTCAGGCCCTGGTCAGGCTTAGTCAAAGGCCGATCGACATCAACATGCTCTAAGCTGATGCCACATTAGGCCCCAATCACACAGAAAGGGTTTTGCAGGTTGCAAACTCGAGGCACACCGCACTGCCTTTTTTTAATTGAATGCCACGTATAATAAAAAAAAAATGCTTGCTGCGCCTTTTAATCATTGCCAGGCAACCACTTCATCCCGTCCTTACACTAACCGTGTAATCAATCTACCATTTTTTTCCCCCCCCAGTAATTAGTATGTAGTTGCTAAAATGGACAGGCAGAGGGTACTTGCTGTAGCTCTGGTTGAGGATGAGAGGCTGTCAGTAAATAGTTGGTTGGGCACAGGGAAACGGAGATCTGTGTGGGTACATGAGACCCTAAAAAAGAGGGCGGATCAAAGGGAGTACCACCAGTTGGTCCAGGAGCTTCACCTCGATGATGGTGGTTTCCAGTAGAGATGTACCGATTCCGATCCCTGAACCTTAGGTATCTGCCGATACCGAGTACCGATCCGATACCAGCATGTAAAATAAAAATGGATGGGATACGAATTGTTGTATGTCTCAACTCCTAAAACTCTATGTAAAATATTAAGAAATAAATACATAATAGTAGAATGAATGCCATAAAACTTTTTTTATCATTATTATTATCCAGTGTTGACACAGATCAAGACACAGGTTAAGGTGCAGCCACACAATTTGGTAAAAAAGACATTTTAAAGGCTACAGTAGAATGCTTTTTAAACTCCACTCCGTTTCGGTTTTGTTTGCCTGTAGCGTGCATATGCGTAATGACGTGAGGCATTTTCAGTTTACACATCCAATTCTCTTTGTGTATGCTGGTCTTTAAAAAATGACATTGTCTTGATGCACCAATCCAACTTTTTCTCTCCTGAATCTGTACTTAAACTCAGGCTATCTCCTATATCTATATCTCGCTATCAATCCGTTATCATTGCTGTTTCCCCAAATTTAAGGCGACAGTTCACCCCAAAATCAAAATTAGTTTTCTTTCCCTCCAACCTGTAGTGCTGTTTATCAGTCTAAGTTGTTTTGGTGTGAGTGGCCCAGTGTTGGGGATATCGGCTGTAGACATGTCTGCCTTCTCTCAAGTATAATGGATTTAGACGGCACTCGGCTTGTGGTGCTCAAAGTGCCAACAAAATACATTTGAAAAACTCAACAGCAATGTTTCTATCCAAAGAACATGACCCAGCTACTCAAGATAATCCACAGAGCTTGTTGTGGCAAGTTTCATGTACAATTTTCTTTTTACCGAACTACACAAACAAAAGCACCATTAAGATAGATAAGATGATATTATGTGCCAGGAATTGTTATGGCATTGAAAATTAAGTTAGCAACCGGCTCTAATGTTACTTAAAGCTGAAACAGACAGTTTTATCTTGACGTTTATAAAGAAACTAAATGTTGGGTTGGACATGTCTAGGCGATATGCGCAGATAAGAATCTTTGCGGCCCTTGACATTATCTTACTATATAATGACGAAAACTCTGTCTGTCTGTGTGTCTGTTCCACGTTTTTCTCCTCACTGGCTTGGTCAATCCATGTGAAATTTGGCACAGTGGTAGAGGGTCATGGGAGGATGCCAATGAAGCAATATTACATCAATTGGCCAAAGGGGGGCGCTATAGCAACCGATTGAAATGGCAAACTTTGAATGGGCATATCTCATGCCCCGTATGTCGTAGAGACATGAAACTTTGCACAGAGATGCCTCTCCTCATGAGGAACACATTTGCCTCAAGAACCCATAACTTCCGCTTATATAGATTTTCCGCCATTTTGAATTTTTTGAAAAACACTTCAAATGGATCTCTTCCTAGGAAGTTTGAGCGATCTGCATGAAACTGGGTGAACATAATCTAGGGACCAATATCTAAAGTTCCCTCTTGGCAAAAGTTGGAAAACTTACTAAAACTGAGCTTCTGTAAGGCAATGAATATTGTGGAGGGCGTGGCTCATCACATAAAGGTGTATAACATCTCAAGGGTTTCACCCATAACCATGCAACTTTGTAGGCATATGACCACACATAATCTGAGGGGACCCCTCCATTATTGACCCCATCAAACAAAATGGGGGCGCTAGAGAGGTGATTTCTTATCTAGGCCTAACCGCCATATAGATTTTTACTGAACTTGGTAGATATATAGAACAGGACGCCTCAAGGTGACTGGAGAAATTTAACTCTAACTGGCAACTGGGTGGCGCTATAACAACAGAAAAATTTGGTATGACTAAGTCAGGGTATGGTATGCTGTACATAATCACGGGAACTGTTAGTGTGTCATTCTGTCAGTCAGTCATTCTGTCTGTCCCACGTTTTTCTACTTACTGACGTGGTCAATCTATGTGAAACTGCACATAGGCATTGAGGACTGGCATAGGTAGAAGGTGACAAAGCTACCAATGGGTATGGACTAGTGTTTATTCATTTATTTGTAGTGCTTGTTGAGATTATTTAAGGGGCATATTTTTCTGTGACACCCCCATGTCTTTATTAATGTATTTAGTCTGTTAGTGATTCAGTAACAGCCACAATCTCAAAGTAATACTGCTTCTTAACTTCCTACCTTTTCCCTTCCAGTGCGCACAAGAGTAACTGACCATATCCTGTCTTACACGTGTGCTACCTCACTGAACAGTACCACCTCTCCCTCTTGTATCTTCTCCTTGCTCTGCTTTCCGGTCCTCCTCCCTCTCCCTCCAAGCTAAACGTCCTCACCTCCCTCCTCTCTCCCTCTATCTATCTATCTCTCCTGTCTGCCATGCTTGGGTAGCTACTTGTGTCCCCATGGGGTGGTCCATCAGCATGCGTTGCTGAGCCCTGACTGGGCATCAGTGCCTGGATTCCTCACCAGCAGAGTTCAGGTATCATTTGTTAGCACAGACCACCCCCACCTAGTCCCAAAGCTGCAGGCCCAGTGAATCAGTGAGGAGACTGTGTCCTGAATTTGCTTTAGAGAGACTAGGAGCTCATGCCAATGCCGAACTGAGGCAGATGAAGTCTGAAATGATTGTTGTTTTGAGGTGCATTCACGTAAGACTAGTGATAGCAGAGAAGTGTATCTTTTATGAAAGGATTATTGCACAGAGTAAACAATGGAGAGGTGAAATGATGGGACTTTTCATGGCTTTCAGTGAACAGGGAACAGACTTTGATGATGAGATTGGTGAGAAATGTATGCTTTGCTATCATTTTCCCTTTCTTTCTTCTCCCCCTTTTTTTAAATCAAATGGAGGGGCATTGCCTGTTTTTCACTTGTGCTTAAATAACATGAAGCCGGTGTGCAAAAAGGGAAGATATGTTACTAGGACTTAAACTCAACATTGTTTATAATCTTTATATGTGATTTGATTACTATTCTTTTCATTGATGGCTTTACAGTACAATGACCAAATTTACCAATTAATCATGCCACCCTTTTCATACAAACACAAATACCTTTTTCCACCCAAATTGGCACATACACTCACCAGCCACTTTATTAGGTACACCTGTTCAACTGCTCATTAATGTAAACAATTAACCAGCCAATCATGTGGCAGCAACTCAATGCATTTAGGCATGTAGACATGGTGAAGACGACCTGTTGGTTCAAACTGAGCATCAGAATGGGGATGAAAGGTGATTTAAGTGACTTTGATGGTTGTTGGTGCCAGACAGGCTGGTCTGAGTATTTCAGAAACTGCTGATCTACTGGGATTTTCAAACACAACCATCTCTAGGGTTTACAGAGGATGGTCTGAAAAAGAGGAAATATCCAGTGAGCAGCAGTTCTCTGGGTGAAAATGTCTTGTTGATGCCAGAGGTCAGAGGAGAATGGTCAGACTGGTTCAAGATGATAGAAAGGCAACAGTAACTCAAATAACCACTGGTTACAACCAAGGTCTGCAGAAGACCATCTCTGAACCAACAACACGTCCAACCTTGAAGCAGATGGGCTACAGCAGCAGAAGACCACACCAGGTGCCACTCCTGTCAGCTAACAACAGGAAACTGAGGCTACAGTTCACACAGGCTCACCAAAACTGGACAATAGAAGATTGGAAAAACGTTGCCTGGTCTGATGAGTCTGGATTTCTGCTGCCACATTAAGATGGTAGGGTCAGAATTTGGCGTAAACAACATGAAAGCATGGATCCATCCTGCCTTGTATCAACGGTTCAGGCTGGTGGTGGTGTTGTAATGGTGTGGGGGATATTTTCTTGGCACACTTTGGGCCCCTTAGTACCAACTGAGCATGGTTTAAACACCACAGCCTACCTGAGTATTGTTGCTGACCGTGTCCATCCCTTTGTGACCACAGTGTACCCATCTTCTGATGGGTTTTACTGTACTCCAATGGCTTCCACAGTCACCAGGAATGTTTCTAGCACCTTGTTGAATCTATGCCACAAAGAATTAAGGCACTTCTGAAGGCAAAATGGGGTCGAACCCCGTACTAGGAAGGTGTGCCTAATAAAGTGGCTGGTGAGTGTATATGCAGGTTTTTTAAACATGGGAAAACCCGCCTAAAATAACTGATAACTCTTCTCCCATTGCAAGTAGACGAGTATGTCTCTATGTTTTTTCTTGTGTGCCACATTTGACATCACAAAGGTGCTGGAAACAGGTTTAGTAAACAGTAGAAAGCAGCATTGAGGCGAGTGAAAATATATATATATTTTTAATCTCACTTATTCAGTCTTTCTTTCAAACTCAGTGGCAACTAATGTGGAACAATGTTTGAGCACTATTTAGACATAAATTGGAATATGTGGCTGAGATGACAAAGAGTCCCAGAAGTTAGTGACAGTCACGCTGGAAAAGGGGCAAATATTAGCATGTCCACCTGAGTGTCATGCTTTCATCACTGACGATTAGAGCTGGAACCGAAAAATGACCGTGACTGCTGCAGAGTCATTTGTCCTGGTAATGAATGCCGATTCTAACCTTTCCCACTAAAGCCAAAAGCCAGGTGTTAGTGGGTGTTTTTTAACAGAAACCAACAGAGTGTGTTGCAATTCATCTACCGCTCCACCCTGCTCTTGACCCAGAGCTAAAACCTAACGGGGTTGCCAATACTTATAACCTTGCTGTATTAAAGCAGCAGTGCAGGTGGAAATACCAAATAAGCAGTGTAGTAGAAAGGTCTTAATCAAAAGCTGCCCTTCCTCAGACCTTGTCTGGTACCTTGCACTCTTCCCACCGTGCTCATACCATCCTGCTGTGCCCAGCTCCCCTTGACCCACTAAATCCACAGAGGCAGCACTAACACAGATCTGAAGGACTCTTGGATGTCTTTCACACTATTCGGCTGGGCTCAGCTGACCTGAATTGCATCGAGTTTGCACTTTAACGTGAGAAAAAATGTACTTTTGTAAAGTAGATGATTGTATTTGGACATTTCACAATGTAAAGACACAAAATGTGTTCATGGCTGTCATGTTTTATAATTTTGTATTGCACACGTCTCATTGGTTGTTGTTTTTTTCTGAATAGCAGACCGCTGCTGTGAGTAACAGACTGATGCTATTAATGCAGTTCTGATCATAGACTCTAGCAGAAGCAATGAAATCATTTTTAAATCCATATAATCATTTTCAGATCAATTTTTTGTGTCACATTATTGATTTCTTTAGTAAGCGTGCTTGCCAACCTTGAGACCTCATAAATAGGGAGGATTTTGAGAACCAAAGTGGAGGGTGTGGGGGTCATTTGAATTGAACAGAATTTGTTTCTTGCATTCTGTTAACTTTTAAAAAAGAATGAAAATAACAGAGTTAACGTGAAATATTTTTAATTTGGTTTAGTTTTGGTTCATGACCATGGTACTCCAGCAGAGTTCCAGGAGGAGGGAGGCCAGGCTGTAGGCTTGACCCCGTGCTAGGGACCGATAGGTGGTTGTCCTCTCTGGCTCACACATCCTTGGGTCCTGGACGCCTAGGGTCGCTTTCACACCTGCCCTGTTTGGCTAGGTTCGATTGAATTGGCCCCTTAAGTGTGGTTCCTTTGGGCAGGTGTGAACACAGCAGTTGCACTTAGATGTGCACCAAAACACGAAAAATAAAAAGATTTGAGACCTTCTTGAAGAGGTGGTCTCGGTCCGGTTACAAACGAACTCTGGTGCAGTTTGTTTGTGGTGAGAACGTGTTCCGACCTGGATGTGAACCAACTGCAGTCACATGACACATTGTTTGGGTTAAACATGAGCATGTTACAGTCCTGGAGGATTATTAATGTGCACCTCCTCCTGTACTGCCTTAATATGCACATTCAGCACATCCAATGCATCAAAACATTGTTTTCTAGTTGGAGCCGCACCTCGTTTTCAAACTGTATGGTTTGATTAAAATGAACAATGACAGCAATATAGTCCACGATGAGCAGCGCTAAAATCAACCTGCGTAGTTGTCCCTCCATTGTGACATTAGAAAGTGTCACATTTATCTTGCAAGTGTACTCTTCTTCAACGTTTGGTTTACTTCCTGGATTTTTCCCACATGTAAATTCTGACCAGTCAAGAGCAGCTTTCTCACACAAGGTATTTTATCTGGTCTGCTTGTAAATGCTGCTGTGAGAACACGAACCAACTCTAGACAATTATACAACTTTGGAACAAAACTAGTCCCTGATTCAGACCAAAGCAAGACAACTCTAGGTCTGAAAGCACCCTTAGTGAGGCAGTACAAGAGAACTACAGTTTCTGGAAGGCAGCTGCTAGGTGTCCCGCCACAGCGCAATACGGCAAGCTGGGTTCCTCCCAACCCCTGAGGCGTTCCTCAAAACCCCCAAGGCAATTCCATTGGACTTACGCCTATGTAACACAGTCAGCCCAGAAACAAGGTGTCCACTGGCAGTCATACAAGACTCACACGGGCACGACTGGTGCCCTTCAGGGGGTCAGAGGGGTGGGAAGCACAATGTGGCGGCAACAATAGATTATAGAGTTGTAGTGTCTAAACATGCTGGACAGTGCCAGAAACCGGAAAAGACTGCAAGTCACGTCACCAAAGGAGAACTCTGTAAGCATCTGTTTATTTGATTATATAAAGTTTTCAGTCTGTTTATCTCATTTCAATCATATTTATTGCAGCAAAATATATCTAGTAGGCTACTTATTTATTTTACGTATTTGCAAAATTAATAATTTATATAATTGAGAAAATGATACTTGGTCTCTGTGCATTGACACAATATTGCCACAGTAAATGTCGTGTCACTATGCTGTATCTATTATTTCCCCCACCCCCTGTAAGTTATTGTGTAATAAGTAGGATAATATACAGTGAGTGGGTCATAATTGCGACAAGGTGATGAAGGACCCCAATGCTTGAATAATGACCTGCTTCCTGTACATTGTCCCCTACTTACCTGCTGCTACTACTTCTACTATACCTTTTCATCCAAAACTCATCTCCATGTGATAATTCATGTTGTCCCATGATCGAGTCCAACGTGACTGTGTGTTCTGGTTAAAAATTCAACATGGTTCATCAAATTCCTTCACATGTACATGATTTCAGCAAACATCTCTGTCATTTTGATTAAATCACCACTTGCCATTACTCTCTGCCTACTAAAGGAATGTAGCAACAAAACAAATGACTCTAAAAAATATTGGAAATGATCCAAAGAAATGCATCCTTTGCTCTTTTCTCTCCTCCCGCCATCCTGAAAAATTATATTTCATGCATGATAAGCCCTAGCAAATGATATTATGTTTGTATATCATCTGTTTCTGGCGTGTGCTCAGATCATAATGACGGATAGCTCCTTAGGAATGCCAAGGCACTCTCGGCTCGCCTATTCTCCAGGCTAAGGGATTTTTCTAACAGATTCATCTGCGGGTGTCAGTTTGTTGGCATTGATTGGGCCTAACGGGCTATACGTGGAGATAGAAGTTTGTTTGGTAAAATTGCAAATACAGGCTGACAGTTTATGTTTACTGCTTGCTGAGGAAGAGTGTGAAGTAGTTTCCTTGGGGAAATGAAAACAAGAAGAATCATGGAGGGTGTAATTTTCTAAAAGTCATTTACATTAATTTTGACTTCACAAAACATGCATACGTCTCTGAATTTTTCATAGATCCTGCCCTAAAATGACACCCTGCATCATTCAGGAAGCTTGTGAAAAATACATCTAGCGATGCACGTTCCAAATTCCAACCTCCTGAGTTGGAAAATGCTTCTTCGTTCGAAATTATCAGTGCATATCATCTCACCTGGCTTAATTTGCAGAGCTCAGCTCAATTAAGAGTGCATCCCATTTACCACATTAACCACATAGTATACCTCCCTGCTTATGAGAGGTCATTAAAACATTCACCTTCACAGGTCAATAAAGATTTTAAAGCCCTGTAAGAGCGCCGATTGCTGGTCTCTGCAGGCTCACCACTCATTTACCCTGGGTTCCACACACACACATTCATCCCTAAACAACACACACAGATGCACTAAACAATTATACTGGTCTTGCGGGGATCAAACTTAACCATTCCAGCTCCCAACGGGCGGCTGTCCATTAGGCGAACAGGTTGATCTCATTAATACTGCTTGGGTCAATGAAGTGTACAATCGGTGGCTCTAATGACTTGACTTCTCATCTGCAATGCAGTAAATGATGGCAGATCTGATTTAAAGGCACAGGCTGCGTAAAGGTTCGACCGACTCCCTCGCACCGACCCAGTGTGAAAAATGTAACAGAGCTCCCTCGCCTTCAAACGTCTCCTCCATAATTCACTCAAACACTGTGTCGCCATGTATTTTTTTTAGTTTTATTGCATTTTTTAATAATCACTAACGCTGATGAACGGTCTCCCATAAACATATTTAAGGTTATGAGAAAATCATTGGATGTATTACACATTTGTTTTTATGACTTACAGTGCCGGGTTATCTCCCTGACAGTAATGCTCGTGTGAATTTTTCATCTCCCTCCACAATGCCAAATAATAACCGTCGCAGAATAATAAGCGGCTTTACAAGTCTTCTGTCTAGTGTGATATTAAAATTCCCAATATTGGCAGGATACAGGACCGCAGGTGTGTGTGTGTGTGTGTGGGCAGTGGAATCAGTGTGTGTTTACTCACATTTGTACCTCCTGTGATTATTTTTGTGCACTGATATGATATTAAAACAGGTATGCATACAGGTAGTGAGAAAACCAACCGCTATTTATTTTCTTCCTGCCTTTCCTCTGTACGCATGCTGCATATATGCCAAGTCGGTTTGTATGTGAGCATTAATGTGTTGTGTCCCGCCAGGTTGTGACATCGGGGAATCCATCATGCATCTTTGCTTGTTTTGCGTGGCTGGGCAAAGGCTAATCAATCACCCCCCTTCCCTTGATGTCTAATCTTGGTGTAATTGGCACACTTCCTGTGGGAATTAATTGATCCGAGGGTATCAAAGAGAGATTGTGACAGCTCTCCTACAAGGTCAAAGGCCATGAGCTTTGATCCCCAGACACAAATGCAAATCATGTAGGGTGTTGAGTCGGGTCCATGATTCTGCAGTTGATATTCATCTCACATGTCTCCAGTGTGGATGTAGTTTAAATATCTGTGTTTTTGCGATATAAAGATTGGTTGAAGGTTGATCTTATGGCAAATAAACTACAATCAGCCTATAGTTGGTAGATTAGGCAAATGAAATACTTGGATATAGTTGGATATGGTACAGAAAAGATTGTAGTTACAAGCCCAGTTCCGACCAATGCCTCTCAACGAGACAAAACCATTTTAGAATGTTGCATAGAAAAGTCGCAGTGGTGTGAACTGGCCATCTTAGCTCGACTCAAGCTGGCTGATGGTGTCACCTGCAACTCCGCTGGTCACCAGCGGTCACCAGCGGCTGGTTTTAGAACGTAAAGCATGTCACCTATTTCTACAGCCAATTGTGTAGTGGTGAAGTCAGAATGACTGAGGACAGCGTGTTCGCTTGTTGCGTCATGTGCTCCGTCCCCACCAAGCCCTCTGTTTCTGTCCTCACAATATGCTAGTGTCGGACGGTGGGTCGCTGCTGCTGTTTGCTGTATGTACTTATGCATTCTCACCAACTGATTAATTGGCGCTGGTTATTCATATTACTGTGGCATATTTAATATGAATACAGTCCATCCGATGCGCATTTTATGTTTTGTGTATGTTAAAGGTATGTCTTACCTCAACTTTTTGAAGCACTCCAATGATGCGATAAAGTGACCACCTATGCTAGATGCTAGCTAGCAAAATGTGACGCTGAAAAAAGGCTAAGACGTTGATGAAAAGCAAAGGTATAATTTTGACCTAATACAAACTTTAGATTCAGCAAGGTGCTTAGTTGCAAATAGCAGACACACAGCCGTTGATGTAGTAATGACATCAATGAGTGCTTGAGCAACACTTGGCGATAATGTAGCTGGCCACGCTGTTGCTATGTTGCTCATAGTGTGAACACTTTTTTATTGTCAAGGGTTGGTCTTTGTGGTATTTGTCCAGTGACGAACGCGGCGTTTTACCCCAAAGCTGAACATCTTCAACTCTCTGCGACTAGAAATACACCAAACATGCAGCGCTCAACACAGAATAGAAGCTCAGTGCCTCATCATGCTACTGGTGCTTGTACCATGGTGTAAATATTCAGCACTCCCACTGCAAAGAATTCAAAACACGCAATGACCTCAGGAAAAAAAGCTTTGGCGGACACACAATGCTATCAGGTAGAGTGCACTCAATTCACTGTCTGCTATGATTTTCTTAATTGACTACAGTCTTAGTGACAGGACACAAACTCCTGCATGAAAGTCAGACATCCTTACTTTTTTCCCTCCCTACATAAAGGGCACACTACCTCATGCATTGGCACTGAATGTTGGCATTGGACATAAATCGTGAGCTGCAGAATTGTCCGATACAGATTTAATACCTAGGGATACTTGGCAAGAAGAAGCATCTGTGGGTTCTGTCGCTGTATGTTCGGGGCAGAAAATTAGACTGAAAATGCACCTTGAACTCAGTTTGAACCTAGTGTTTTTGTCCAATTTATTGAGCATATTATTTTTTAATTAGCCAGTAACCATGGCATGTAGCACATTTTCAAGATGAAATAAAAAAAACACTATGAAATGGTGGCTCCTCCTCCTCTTCTTAGAGCTCCCTTTCACACTTTCGATTGCTGTCCAATGGGCCTGACAAGCCCTGAAAAGAGACCCCGCTAATCTCTCCTCAAGCGTCAGCACCCTCCTCTGTTCTCCTTCTGAAAAGATGCTGTTTATCTGACCAAAGCCCTTCGCAGTGCCATTTGTGCTGTGGGGTGCTTATCGACCATGAGATAATTCAAAAAGCCCCTCAGCCAGCTTCTTGTTCATTAAAAGTTTCCTCAGACTCCTCTTCAAAAGTGCATCCATCTGTCTGGTAAGAGAGACGATGGAGAGGAATGTGAAGAGGGGGGTGTGTGTGTTTGTGTGTGTGTGTTGGGAGGGGGTGTGGACATTATCTCTCTATCTGAGTCCTTGTGTTGTTCCCTTTGATTTAATTTCCTTTGACGCTCCTCCTCTCGTCCTGTTCGGATCCCTGATGGATTGAGTCGAGGGCCTTGGTTTAAGATTTGTTTCCCTCCTGCTTGAGTTGGCTCGTTATTTGATCAGCTTTGTTAACTCTGATCAAATAACGATGGTGGATGTTAAAAGGGTGTCTGTGACCTACATAGGCAGTTCCGCCACTAATTTGCAGCGGTAGACCTGACCACTTTTTACAGTCAAAACTTTGACTTTAAGGACGTTGTTTTGCATCAATTTTACTTAGATCCATTGGGTTCCATTTGATTCCACTGAACCAAAACATCAAAGTGCACTATGCATTGGCTCTGAATTTAACAAGAAGTTCCAGTCCAGTGACTCAGTGAACTTGGAAAGGCTTGTTTTTTATGACCTTGAATTGATGCCGTATCCCAAACCGATATTTGTTGACGGCAATAAAACAAACACAGACCGAGTAGCTTCCAGGATGACAGTATTTCAACCACCACTTCAGATTAGCTCCGAGTAATGCTCAAGGCTGGAAAAAAAGCGAGGAGAGGAGTTGAGAGATTTATGCTTTTCATGTGGCCATGTGTTTAATTTATCAATAAAGCTGTCAGGCCTCCACTAACCTGGGCGGGTGTGCCCTGGCATTAATCAACACCCCGGCATCAATCTGTTGGTCCAGAGCAGCCGTGGCAAGGTTGTCCCCAAGCCAAAGTTTGATGACGGATGCTGATCTTGCTGAACAAGACGCAATGAGGGAAGCATTCTAGGGCCATACACAACTGTATCTATAACAAGAGGAGAGACTGAAAAACATGTTGAGACTTCCTCCCTTGGTCCGCTGTGTTCTCTCTCCTGTTAACAAGCAGGTAATTATGGATAGTGGTTTGGGCCATCCGTCAGGGGCAGGCAGCGGGCAGATTGATACCAGCAGAGCCCCATCCTGTTTTCATCCTCCTTGCTTTCAAGATCCTCAGGACGTGATTTGGGAAATGGCAAGCTCCGGCCCACTCATCCATCAATTTCCTGCTTGTTTCCCCAGTGGAGGGAACCAAAGTAACCCTCCCTGGGAAGGACTGTGTGCCAAGTGGCTCAGGGAAAATTGGAGGAAATAGTTAAAATGTGAAAAGTGAGGAGAGGTATTGTGATGGAATGTGCAGCAGAGCCTCCATGAAGGATTTAGGGCACAAAAGGGGGACACTTACAGTACAGAGACAGAAGGAAAGGATGCTGCTGCTGGAAGTAATGATGCTGATGATGATGCAAAAGGAGAGGGAGAAGGTGAATACTGACTTAGACTTAAGTCCCAGACTAGGGCTGGGCGATATGGTCGAAAAATAGTAATGCAATATTTTGGGCTGTAATACTATTCACAAAATATATCAATATTTTAATTATCTCCTCTGAACTACAAAATAAACCACTGTTACAATTAAGTGGAAAAAGTACTATTATGATAACTTTAAGTAACTACTGTGATAATAAACTTAAATACAGTACTAATATAACAAAGTTAAATCAGTTACTGTTAAAAAAAAAAAAAAAAAGTTGAATAAATAACTTGTATAAAAAAGTTAAATAAAGTACCGTTATAAAAAAACGTTGAATAAAGTACTTGTATTAAAGTTAAGGTACTGTTTTGATAAAGTCCAATAAAGTACTATTATATAAAAAGTAAACAAAGTACTTTTATAATAAAGTTAAATAAAGCTTTGTTATAATAATAATAAATAATAAAGTTAAATAAAGTACTGGTATAATAAAGTTGCATAAAGCACTGTTTTATTAAAGTACTGTTAAAAAAAAGTTGCATCAAGTACTGTAATAATTAAGTTAAAGTACTATTATAATAAAGTCAAATAAAATACTATTATGATAAAGTTAAAGTACTATAAAAAAAGTTAAATAATGCACTGTTATAATGAAGTTAAATAAAATACTATTATAATACAGTTAAATAAAGCACTATTATAATAAAGTTACATAAAGCACTGCTATAACAAAGTTAAAGTACTGTCATAGTAAAAATAGATAAACTACTTTTAATAAGAAAGTTCAAAACCACTGTCCGCAACTCTGAATAGGATCATGAATGAATGAGTAAATATAACAAAGTTAAATTAAGTTCTGTATCTAAAAAGGTAAATAAGATGTTGTTATAATGAAATTAATCAAAGCACAACCACCATTGCTTTCATTCTGTAGCACCCGGCTCATCTTAGGCAGAAAGTGTTCACGGTTTTGCTGCGAACTTGAAGCCTCTGATTAACTGTTAGCTGTTAGCAGTTAGCAGAAAGTTAAACCGTTACAGCAGCGCCATGAAACGTTAGGATTGATTCACAGTGAGGAGGAAGCAAATTAATGGCTCTCTAAATCATATTATAATAATACTTGAAAGTTGCACTGGTGCTCCATGGTCACAAAATGTGATGCACTGAAGGGCTCAAGCTGTCAGCTTGGCGTGTCAGGGCCCTTAATTGGAAAACAATAACCAGTTGCAATTTGCTTTACTTAATTACTAGCAGCACAGTAGCACCATAATGACTTCCTCTATCTTTCCTAAGTGGATTTGGCCCAAGTTGACAGCCTTCCAGTTTCTTCTAATTGATATAATGTCCAAGGCGCTGCTTTTTAAATAATAATTGGGCTGTCACATGGCTGTACAGTGAGACGTAAAGCAATAGGCGATGTCAGGCTAATGTTTGTATGACAGGATAAGCCTCTTACCTGTCAAAGCGTTGTATGTGAAAATTAATTAAGTCTCAGTGAGTCAGGAAACAAACACAGCTTTGGCACAGTTTTCAATTAACAGAAAGCAAATGAAACATTGTCCATCTGCTTCTTTACCACCTTAACATTACTGTTTTGGAGCTCTACTGTCTCCAAGGCAACAGGTTGCAGTGGAGCCTCACCATGGAGGCTGGAGGGATGCAAGGACTGAGGGTTGATGAATAAACCGCACTTGAGAGCCGTCATGTTCGTGGATTATCAGGCACAATCACTCACAGTTTTGATTTATTTTCTGATTCCAAATGATTTTTGATTAGATCCTTGTTTACCTAATTTATTCAACACCCTTCATTCCAGAGTATTAATTTCCTCGTCAAATAATGCAGATCCTGGGACAACATTGTTTACTGGCACGGCTTGTTAGCTCAATGTGAGTCTTGGCATTCTCTCACATTTCACGCCTTTGTTGAATGTCCTTTTTGTCCTTGTCAGTGTTGCTCGATTGATGACCAAGACAATTATAAGCCAGTCAATCACCGGCTCGCACATGAAACCCATCCGAGAAGCTCCTGAGATCTATCTCATGAATATTGTATGTGCATTTCTGTCACCATGTTAAAGCTCCTTTGCACAAATATTACCGCGGGTGAATTGTTTTGACACCGGCCTGTCATTTTCCCGACTGTTATTTTTTTCTTTTTTCTTTTTGACATCTCTTTCATTCTGGAATCTGTCCTCAAGCAAGAAAGCTGGGGGAGGAGGATGAGCGAGTGAGAGACAGTAAGGAAGATGGACTCTGCTTTTTCCACCCCATGAATCACCAGTGGGGAAAGGAGGTGAAAGACTGACGGCATGACGAAAATTTAATTAATCGCAATATCTGGAGCTCTATAAACGAGTATTGGATTTTCAATTTAGGGCAGAAGTCCGTGGTTGATAGGCGGGAATGCATTGCAGCTCGAGCCGAGGCACAGTTTTGCTGCAACTGCTGGCAGGTATCGATCAGTTATCATTTACATATGCCCTTAACTTTGCCAGCCATCAAAACAAGTCGACAACACGGCACTGACATTGGAGAGTGAAAAGAAACCAAAAATCTGTGGATGTCATGACGGCCCCCGCATGTCTCGTTAACATCACACTCATTTTCACAGTTTCTGTGTGTGTGTGTGTGTGGGATGGGGGGGGGCTGCGCTGCCAAGTGGATGTGATGCACAGGCTCCGTAAACTTAACTAAGCCCAGACAGAAGTGTTGGCCTGCACCCAGGGGAGCCATGTCCAATTTTGCACTTCATAGCCAACAAGCTTCACAGATAAGGCTGTATTCAGAATATCTAATCGTCTGTCATGAAAATGACTTTGTACTTTATGAAAACAACACGCTGCAATAAGAAAAGCATGAAAAATCAAGAAAAATACAACATGGTGCAATCCAAAGAAATATGCCAATAGTTTGAGAAACAATTGACAGTTTTTTTTCTCTCCATTGAGCCTCAATCTGTTTGTTTTACTGTAGTCCTTTTTAAATCCTTTCAGCTATTTTGTAGTTTAAGAAACACACTATAAAAACCTTGTGAAAACTATAAAAGTGCACTCAGTAGAGTGCAGATCTCCTCCAGGATTGTATTCTTAATAAGTAAAGAAACAGCCACAAATCTTTGATCTGTGTGTTCATAATTAGTCTTTTTACGGTATTAGCTTTGTCTGCAGGCTATAGCACAATAAACAGGAAATAACTGTAACACAATTAGGACTGAGTACCTGAATTGATACGATTTTGATTCACAAGGTCCCAATTCGATTCAATTTCCAATTTGAAGCAATTTGATTCAATACTGATTCAGTTGGGGATATTTAGGTTATAATACCAAATTTGGCTAGTATGTGAAAGAGACTCTCAGAGAACTAATACTGTGAATTTTACAGTAAAGAGGGCGGCAAAGAAGGGGCGTCGGTGGCTTAATGGGTAGAGCAGGCACCCCATGTACAAAGCGGTTCGAATCCAGCCTGTGGCCTTTTGCTGCATGTCATCCCCCCTCTCTTTCTCTCCCCCCTTCACGCTTACCTGTCCTGACCATTAAAGGCAAAATGCCCTAAAAAATATCTTTAAAAAAAAAGAGGGCGGCAAAGATAACAAAATGGTGACTTATTCATCGTGTACAATTGTTCTGCCATTCAGGCACTTCCTTCTTTTTGGCGCCCTCTTTGGCAGTTTATTGAATTGCGAAGACTTCCCAACAGGAAGTCCCATCGACAGGAAGTCCTACCCACAGGAAGTTATAAAGCCTAGGTAGGCCTCAGGCCTCAGTATGATACCATTCCAGCCATCAGAGGGTTGTCTGCTGCGATCTTTTGTTTTGCCTCGGCAAGCATTGACTGTAAACTCTAATCCCTTTGTTACCATCTCAGCAACCAGTATTTGTGAGACCTTTTTGAGTTCATGGTTGGAGGAAGTGTATTTCAAATTTGTTTGTTACCATGTTTTTAATTCAGCAATGTGGATTTCTGACTGTTAAGCATTTAGCTCTCATGCTGTGAACCACTTAATATATATTGTGACAATAATCCTCCTGTGGTATCTCTATTTATTTGTTTATTCTCTAAATTGTCTTAACCATGATTTCACCATGCTAACAGCGATAATGCTAAAGATGCTAATGCTAACAGTGCTAATGCTAAATATGCAAATGTTAACACTGTTCATGTTAGCCAAGCTAATGCTAGCAATTTACATGCTAATTATGCTAATGCTAATTATGCTAAGCTAACCATGCCTCTGCAGATGCCTTCCCTTTGTATAGACCTTTCAGTAATTACAATATATTTAATGTTATTTCAGTTTCATTCCGTGTTCACAAAGTTGAGTCTGCAATAATTAAAGGAGCTTGAATGCTACATCCTGACTCTGATGTCTCTGTGAATTGGAGTTTGGCTTGCTGTCAAACTGTGGTTGCTACACCTCAAGGAGGACAGTATAACAATGCATCACTTAAGTCGATCATAACATATCAGGTATGGATATAATCTGCAGACCCTCCGGTTCAAAATGAGATAAAAATTTAATGGATGTTTGTTTTTGAGGCACAACAATGGCCAAAATGTGGCCTGAAACAGACGGCAAGGCTTTTTGTTTTTAGCAGAGCCAATTTCCGGAAAACTTGCCATTCATCCATTTTCATCCGCTTATCTGAAGCCGGGTCGCAGGGGCAGCAGGCCGAGCAAAGCATTACAGACGTCCCTCTCCCCAGCAATGCTTTCCAGCTCCTCCTGGGGGACCCCAAGGTGTTCCCAGGCCAGACTACATATGTAATCCCTCCAGCGTGTTCTTGGTCTGCCCCGGGGCCTCCTACCAGTGGGACATGCCCAAAACACCTCCAACTGGAGGCGCCCTGGAGGCATCCTGATCAGATGCCCGAAACCACCTCAGCTGACCCCTTTTGACGCAAAGGAGCAGTGGCTCTACTGTGAGCTCTCTCTGGATGTCTGAGCTGCTTACCCTATCTCTAAGGCTTGTATCGACGACCTCATTCTTTCAGTCTCCTCCAAGAGCTCATGGCCATAGGTGACAAACACACACACACACACAAAATCCCCTCCTGGCTTACTCCTGGGGGAGAAAATAATTAAAAATCCCATTAATTAAGCACAGTCAACACACAGGTTTTCTGTGTCTTCCCTCCCCAAATTAAAATCGGGTTGATATGGAGTCCTCATAGCAGCGGCCAGATCACCTGTCCAAGAGCTAAGTGGAACTGAATGCCTCTTGTGCTTTTATTTGATTATAGTTGAGGTTATTTCCCACTGGCTAGCCTCCTTGCACTTGTCAAACGCCTTATGAAATCTGCATTTAGAGTGGTTCTCAGAAGTATCTTCGCTGATGACAACAAACCTTATTCCAAGAACACAGCAGTCCTCCTAATGGCCACCAAATAATTCACACACCTTGGGATATAGGAAGTGCTCGCTATACGAGTGTGATTGCGTTGATGATGAGGCATGACAGGAAAGTTCGAGCGGGAATTGTGGCAGAGGGCTCCAGAGTACATCCTGCGATGACGTTGCCCGTGTGCACCGTTTTTATTTTTACTCCTCATGATGGGTGACTGAAACAGAGATATTTCTGGAAATGTGACCACCACATTAGTGTGTGGAGTCATTCTCCTACGGGGCATGTGGTGATGAGTCTTGCATCGGTACAAATGACCAGACAGCAGATGCAACATTTCCTTCCCCCAAAATCAGAACAAATCGCTGTTGAATTGCTGTCAATTCTCTCCTGGGCTTCTTTTGTGGGGATGCCACTCACAGCTGGTGACTCACTTTTCAGATGTCAGTGGCTGGACAGAATGCCATCTTTAATTTGGGCACACAGTCCTTCTTACTCTTTAGGAGTGTCCCACCGCATGCTGCGGAGTCCTTCCCCTATAAACGTTTGCCCCAGTTTTTACTTTTATATCATACTTAGCATACACAGTGCTGCGGAATCAGTCAACAGCATTGAGAAGTTGATTGGCATGTTCTCTGGCTTTCATAACCTCACTGAATAGAGTTAGAAATAATGATGTACTGCATTTCAGAGTACACACTGCATGGCGTGTGTAACAGCGCCACTTGCCCTGTTAATGAATGCTGCATGTACTCATGGGGATGAATGTATAGCAGACATTTTGTAGCACAGCACTTAGTGTATGATTATGCAAATTCATCATGATGCCTGCGATGAAATTACAACTTCATGTTATTTAAGCTCTCCTAATCAATAAAGGAGGCATCATTTTCATTCAGGATGCAGCCAAACTCACCCATGCGAAGCTGACACTCAGCCGCACATTTTCAGCACTCCTATGAACTTCCCAAGTAAAATGGCTGTCATTCATTTTCATTAACTGCTATAAATGAGGCTGACATCTGCTGTATTAAAAATGTAATTATCAGAATACATAAATATGTAATTGCTGCCACCTGCATAATTGATGTGCATTAACGCACAATGTTGAAGGTATAAACCTCCACTTAGCAGGCGCATGCCACCTGAACAATAGGTGGGCTCCTGAGTGATAATTGAACCTGCAGACGATTCCCGGGCCTGGGAAAATGTTAATCACAGAAGATGGATCCTTCATTAGCTGGCTCATCCATAAAAGCACCATTCATATCTGTGAAGCAGAGAGAAATGGAGGGAGAGAGGAGAAGAGAGGCAGCCAGAGATATTCCCAATATAAGAAGAGGTGAGGGATAGCCCCGAACGCTTCCCCGAGCACACATTCCTGCTGGGGGATCGGCAGGGAGAGAGGTGACCTCAAATTCACACTGAGGAAGTGAAACACCAAATCAGGCATGCACCGCGGGAAAAATCTAATTATATTTGAGTCATCTTTATGGTGATTAATATGTTAGCTAATGCATGATACATGACATTGCAACCAGAGGACAGCCAGTTCGTACTGTAGAGATGTGTCTCTGTATCTAAATACAACTGAGATCGGGGCCACAGAGTCTCTCCGCTTCTCAATTAATCATGCCTTGCATTAAACTAATATCACTCCGTGTGCTTGATGGTTGTGCTGGTAAGCATTTCTGAGGCTTTTGCAGAAATCTGCAAGGAGCCCCAGGTTATGAATGTATGCATGCTTGCACGATATTATCATTGAGTGAGGAGAAGGGCAAGTACAGGAAAGGGGACCAAGGTAAATGTGTTTATACAGTATGTGTTTTTATTTAAATATTAATAGGTTTTTATGGGCATGGTTGTCTTAGAAGAGGCGTCCTTGGTCACAACTTATTCTCAGCTGACCATTCCTGAAAACATAAGCATACATAATACATAATGCATTCACACATAAACACTGCTACAGTAACTTAGAGAGGCTTTTCATTGAAGAGATAAGAGGATGTGCGTAAGGATTGTAATTGATGCCTTCACATGATGACAATTCAGCGAAGGTGTATACTCCCCACCAGCGGTCCCCAACTGGTCCACCTACGGAGTCCAGATTACTCCATAATCATTAGTTAAAGGTCCACGCAGTTTAATACTTTTAGCGCCATACTTGCGTTTGGCCATGTCGTTGAGCTAGTTTGCTTTCTCTGTCAAGTAGCCATCTGTCAGTCACTCAGTCTACAGCAGGAAGCAGCACTTTGAACAACACTTTTTGCTGGTAATTCACTGTACTTGAAAATAAAGTGTGTTTTTTACAAACTTCAAACATTTGTGAGTCACCTGCGGTCCATTCAGAGTGGGCCGGTGACCCACTTTTGGAGTCTACTGCTCTACACTATATACTTACTTGCAGAGGTGTTGACTCAAGTCACAAATTTCATGACTTCTTGAACTTGAACACCAATGACTCGTCACTTCACTTGGATTTGAGCCTTTTGACTTGAAAATACTTGATACCTTCCTCCAAGTCCAAAGATTGAAATTCCTTTGTTTGAACCAATCCAACAGCAACCAGTCAACCTGCAGGAGAGAACCATGAATAATTAACGTTACATTACTGAAAATTACAGAAGGCGACGCAACAACTTCCAGCTTTGTTTGGTATTTGAAGTTGCATGGCTGTAGCACAGACGTAATCAGAGGAGCGGCGGTACTATCCCCGGCTCCTCCGGTCCCCATGTCAAAGTATCCATGGGCAAGATACTGAACCCCAAATTGCTACCGATGACTGTTTCATTGGTGTGTGTGTGTGTGTGTGTGTGTGCGAATGATTACTGGATAGCAGGTGGCACCATGTGTAGTAGCCTCGGCCACCAGTGTGTGAATGAGTGAATGTGACATGTAGTGTAAAAACACTTTGAGTGGTTGGAAGACTAGAAAGGCCTTTTACAAATGCAGTCTCTTTACAAATGCAGTCTCTTTACAAAAATTAGTAAGTCAGGGCTAATAGTGACATAGCGAGCTACAAATTAGTGAACGTTGTAACTCTTGTTTAAATGGCTTTACATTTGGTGAAAGGGCATTTTGACCTCTTTGGGACTTGAAACTCAAAGTTCAGGACTTGGGATTTGACTTGTGAATTGTCAGTTTTGACTTGGGACTTGAATGAGGCTTGAGACTTACTTGTGACTCTCAACAATGACTTGGGCCCACCTCTGCTTACTTGCGTGGTTCGTGAATTTCGACAAGGTAGCGTTGTCTCAGTTGGAAGATGGATGTTGCGCACTTAGTGGAAATTACTGTCACTACATTTGACCTCTTCTTCTTCTGCTCCTTCTTCTTCTTTTCCTCCCATTTAATGGCAAATTGCAACTGGATGGAGCACTCCTGCCAACATTTAACCGCCATTGTTGCCTTGCCAAAATATCTGCCAGTTTATTTGCTTGTTCAGCAGGGCTACTGCAACCGCTGCAGCTTCCTTGGCTGCCATTTTCACAAGTTTGGTGGTCCATCCTTTTTTGCTAAATAGCCACGATGGCGACCATTGAGGATGAGAATTGTCCAGCGTTCCACACTTTAAACCATTATGAGTACACCATCTGGGTACTCATAGTGCACTGCAGTGTGTCATACTTTCAGTGTGAATGCACGTATGCACTCAAAATACAAAGTGTAAGCACAGAAGAGTGTAAATTAAGACACAGGAAGCTGTATGCGTGTATTCCCATGAGTACCTTGAAACTGATGTATATTCCTGCAGAAACACCCTCAGATAATTTGGTGACCTAAAGTGAAATAGTAAGATTTTACTGTGAGATAAAAGCTACAGTTTGTCAGTGTGGATGCTGCTGATGATAAATGCTTTGTAGCCCAGTATCGGCTGCTTATCGACCTTAATCTGAGGACAAACCTACATAAGGCTGCCATCTCACAGGCTGCCTACAGAAGCACCGCGTCCAATCAGGATCCCCCGTCGTGACCCATCCCCCCGTGAGCTCGTCGGCCCAATCAGAGCAGCCAGTCAGGGGGCCACTGAGCTGTGGCATGTCGGACCGCATTACCCAAAATTCCCTGTGTATCCCCAAGGCTCCGCTGTGTTGGGAGTGTGTGGTGTCGTCTGAGGCCTGTCTGCTAGGATGCCTCATTTTTCATCTGGTGTTCTCTCTCTCTTTCTGTCTCCCCTCCTCCTCCATCCCTCTTTTTCCCCCTCTCTGTCTCTCTCAGTGTGACCTCTCAGCCTGAATCTCGTTTGCTAAATTTGGCATATATCCCTTTTGTGTATGCCTGTATGTGTTTGTCGGTGGCCTGCTGTCCTTTCGCTTTCCTCTGCAGTACCTTTCTCCTTTTCTGTCTGACCCCCCGTGGGAACACATCGTTGGGGTTCGTGCGCATGTCTGGTCGCTCTGAGTAATTGAACATCTTTTTGAAATAAACATAGCCACACACACACACACACTGACCCCCCACCCCCCACCCCCACACCCCCCCTTCCATTTCCCAATTATCTCTGCGTCTTAATTAGGGCCTCATACTGTGCGGAGACCCTCCCTGGTGACAGTGTGTAAGTCTGCGACTGTGTGTATGTTTGCAGGAGTATCTTCCCTGGTCTAATTCGGCTGCAGTTGTCCTCACATGCCATGGGATGTTCTGTCAGGCTGACTAATTACCAACTGGTATATGTGTGTGATGTGTGTGATGTGTGTGATGTGTGTGTGTGTGTGTGTGTCTATATTTGTGCATGTGCTGTGCAATAATGCAATTCAAGGCACCTACTCAAGTGAGCGCTGCTCTCACTGTAGCTCGGGACATCAATATCGATCACTGTCTTGTAACACTCCCAGTCAACTTGGCCTCGGTCAATGATTTCGTATTTTTTGAAGAATCAATGCATTGACGAAAGTGTGTGCGTGAGAGTGTGTGTGTGTGTAAGCCTGTGTAACATGAAAGTGGCGTGTGTAGTGTGAGAATGCGATCGTGTATATATGTCCCTTTTGAGGTTACGCTCTTCCGATATAGCGATCCTCCAGGCGGCTGATTGACAGCAAGTCATCTTCGTGGCAGAAAATCCATGGCCTCCTACCCTCACCTTTACTCTGACTGCTGTCTCTCCGCAGCTGATTTATTGTGATGCTAATTTGATTTCAGCTCACTGCCCTCCCACTCCCTTCTGCTATCACCTTCAGGAGGCTTGGATCCGGCTCTGCAGGCTGGTTCTACGTGTTATACGAAAACAGGACAGCCTGAGGCTACATCCACACTAACACGTTTTCGTTTTAAAACGCTTAGCTTCTGCTATGATTACGTCTGGCATCCACACAACTGGCATGTTCCAACCCCTAAAATGGAGACCTCTGAAAAGGCTGCTGACCCCATTTTAGTTTGAAAACTCTGGCGTTGTGATGTAACCTCAACGCTTGTAGGGTTGGGTACCGTTCACATTTGAACTGGTACTGGTACCCAACAGTGCTTTCCTTTGGTACTGAACTTTTTCTGTAATATAAACAAAAAATAAAATTTTTGAACAAGCTGTAGGCATGACGTAGTTGACTCAAAAACAGTTTGGCTCCTCTTCTCTTTTCTAATCACACATAGAGCTTCGCATCTGCTTCTGTCTATCTGGTTGAATATGAGTGTGTGTTATGTGTATCTGCTTGTCTCATAGTGATACTAGATTATAACTAAAATAACCTAGTAATATAGAAAAGAAAACAGACAAGACTCACTAGATTAAGGCTTGCATGAAAGCAGTTGCGGAGCACTGTTGTTGGCTTCTCAGCTTCGAGGTACTTCTACCTCCTGTCTGAATTTGAACACAGCTGCTCCACGGAGCTCTGTTGCTGGCTTCAAGGTTCCGATGTAATTCGCAGCACTTCCACCTCTTGTCTAAACCAGCGTCCTCATCTAGATATGCTCTCATACCAAAATTTGGCACAAAGGCATCGAAGGTGTATTGGTTCTCCGTAGTACCATTGGTAAACGTAGATAGGACTATCATGAAAATGTTCTGCTCTGCTTTTACAGAGTGTTATATCCGTTCTAGAGTCCGTACTTTCTTTTAAAATTGTCTGTTGGTTTGGTGATCTTAGCCTTAAAAACGAGAATACGTTGGAAAATGTGGTCAAGTTGTGCTGTAAGATTGCCGGTCTTACTTTTGATAACCTACAGCACCTCTGAAGCTCGGTCTATTGTCTCCAACTCTAAATATGTCAGGTCAGGCCAGTCACAATGTATGAAGCCAAAGCATTATAGCTAGGTCCACCTACCTTTTATGATTTGGTCCTCCTCGTGTGAGTCATGGCTTCCTCAAGTGATGAATAATGCTCCAGGTACTCTGCTTATATGTTGCTACATTTGCTTTGCAACAACCCCCATGTGTTACTCATGTATTACTTTCAGTAACAGTTTCACCTTGTCGTCGGTTCAAGCAAAGAAATCTCTCGTCTGACTTTTCACCATTGCTGTTCGTCTTCTGTATTACTTTCTGTAACTAAGCAACTGACAGTTGAATAGACAATCTGTTTCCTGTTTAGAAGGGTTGGGCATGATTCACATTTGAACTGAAACCAGTACCAGTGCTGGTTCCTTGAATTCAGTACCAGTACCCAATGGTACCTTTTTTCAGTACCAGTGGGTATGTAACTTTTGAACACATTTCTGCTCCTCCTGTCTAATCACACATGGAGCTTAGTCTCTGTCTGTCTGCTTGTTGCTTGTGTGTGTGTGTGTGTGTGTGTGTGTGTGTGTGTGTGTGTGTGTGTGTGTGTGTGTGTGTGTGTGTCTGCTTGTCTCTCTTGCTCTCTGTTTAGACACAACTTACAAATATGTAGAGTAAGTAAGCCTACATAATTTAAAAATAAAGTCGCAAACAGTAGTGATACCGAAACTATTGGGGCTGCAGAGATAGTCTTGGCTCTTTGAAAAGCCAGCAGAGCTCTTGGGCCGACTTTGAGGCTTTAAGGTACTTTGCAGTAGAGCCCTGCGCGGGACTGTTTTCTTCATCCCGCTCCTGCCCACTCCCACTGAATTTCTGAACATTACCGCCTGCAACCGCAACGTGTGTGTTACACTACCGCTCGCTCCCGCAATATGTATGTCCGCTCCCGCAAAACTCTGAGAATTTATGCCCGCACAATAATAGAGATGCATTGATTTTGTGTCTTCTCCCGTCCCACAGGAGAAAACACGTCATTTTATAGGCTATTAATAAAGAGCTTCATGGGGTTGTTTGTTTCGTTTCCCTGGCCTGCATGTCTTTTGATGCACTGGTCAGGAATAGCGCTCCTATTTCGTTGTTTTCATTTAGTTTTTAATGAAATAAAGGCTGTTTCATATTCTATTCTCCTCCTCTGTATTTTATTTATTTTTCTACCTTTATATAATCA